>NW_022986278.1:132500-271657 GCF_902500255.1 Thalassophryne amazonica
ACTGTTTAATACCGTAACACCGCCGACCATCACCGTGTCACAAAGATCCTCCAGTAACGTCAGTACCTATTCGGGAAGTGAGTGGGAATCTGCACCACCTCGCCAATGGCATCAGGGTTGGTACGAGCCACCGTGCAAATATCGAGACTGGTGAGACATTCTTCTTCAACCTGTAACCAGAAGCACAGCTTAGAAAGGAGAGCGGCGCCGACTGTGAGCGTGTGCTGCTGTGCGGCTTCACCTCGGCAATCATCCTCTGGAACACGTTACAGCGGCGGATTGTTTGGAAAACCTTTGCTGAGATTCCTTGAGCGATGCAGTGCAGGCTTCTCTTCACGAAGGTTTTACCCTGTGCAATGGGACATAAGACAGACTGTCCACACAAACAAACGAGGGGACAAACAGATGGACATAGAGACAGACTGACCTCGGTGTTGAAGGTAGCAGCAGTGTGGAGGAAGAGTTCACAGATTTCATGCATCCCGTCTGTGTCACAAGTTGAATTTTCCAGACAGGAGAAGAACCCACAGCCCACAGCAACAGCACCGTTTAAACATCTGGCAACATCAGCTGCACATAGAGGCACACCATCAGGTTTCAGTCCAATGAACTTCAATAAAACAAGAGACGCTGGAGTCCTCTGGACAAAGAGAGTAATTCTGTCCAAATATGAGGAAGATGCAATTAAAGGAGAACTAAGTAAGTTTGGTCAGTTTTTTTGCCATTTCATCTCTTTTTTTTTTGGTTGCATTCTTCTTTACAGAGCTCCCCCTACAGCTTGGGAGTACATATGTCACAAAACAGTTGTTAAAAACTGCCTCCCTCCCTCACTCACTCTCCATGTGCATTTGCTTTAACGCAATCCATGGAACCATGTTCAAGAAATCAACAATCCACAGAAATACAGAGAACAGAGTTCTCAAAGTCAAACAGTGGGTGTTTGTGATCTGTGTCTCTGGACGTGTCTCTGATGTCTTGGTACAGCGGGCAGGTGGTCAGGAAGTGCAATATGATGAAATGTTTTCACGGTGAACTCTGCTCCAAAGCTTCCCCCACGAGCCGGAACGCAGGTCTGCATCTGTTTTTCACACTTCTTTGTCTTTCAGCTCTGCTATTCAAAGTCAGCCGGACTGGGATTGAGCCGTGTGGTAGGGTTAGGGTTAGGGTGTCATCATGTTGTGCTGTCCCTCTGTCACACTTTTTTTTCTCTTCCTCACTTCCTCTGTCATTTTTTTCCCACTGGATCTGTCATGATTGTAAACATGTGTGTGTCTCTGTGTGTCTCTCTCTGTGTCTGTGAAGCTCTGTGTGTGTGTGTCTCTGTGTCTGTGAAGCTCTGTGTGTGTCTCTCTCTGTGTCTGTGAAGCTCTGTGTGTGTGTCTCTGTGTCTCTCTCTGTGTCTGTGAAGCTCTGTGTGTGTGTCTCTGTGTGTGTCTCTCTCTGTGTCTGTGAAGCTCTGTGTGTGTGTGTGTCTCTGTGTCTCTCTCTCTGTCTGTGAAGCTCTGTGTGTGTGTCTGTGTGTGTCTCTCTCTCTGTCTGTGAAGCTCTGTGTGTGTGTGTCTGTGTGTGTGTCTCTCTCTCTGTCTGTGAAGCTCTGTGTGTGTGTCTCTGTGTGTGTCTCTCTCTCTCTGTCTGTGAAGCTCTGTGTGTGTGTGTCTGTGTGTGTCTCTCTCTCTCTGTCTGTGAAGCTCTGTGTGTGTGTGTGTCTCTCTCTGTGTCTGTGAAGCTCTGTGTGTGTGTCTCTGTGTGTGTCTCTCTCTGTGTCTGTGAAGCTCTGTGTGTGTGTGTCTCTGTGTCTGTGAAGCTCTGTGTGTGTCTCTGTGTGTGTCTCTCTCTGTGTCTGTGAAGCTCTGTGTGTGTGTCTCTGTGTGTCTCTCTCTGTGTCTGTGTGTCTCTGTGTGTCTCTCTCTGTGTCTGTGAAGCTCTGTGTGTGTGTCTCTGTGTCTCTCTCTGTGTCTGTGAAGCTCTGTGTGTGTGTGTGTGTGTGTGTGTGTGTGTGTGTCTCTGTGTGTGTGTGTGTCTCTGTGTGTGTGTCTCTGTGTCTCTCTCTGTCTGTGAAGCTGTGTGTGTGTGTCTCTGTGTGTCTCTCTCTGTCTGTGAAGCTCTGTGTGTGTGTGTCTCTGTGTGTGTGTCTCTCTCTGTGTCTGTGAAGCTCTGTGTGTGTGTGTGTCTCTGTGTGTCTCTGTGTCTGTGAAGCTCTGTGTGTGTGTGTGTGTCTCTGTGTGTGTCTCTGTGTCTGTGAAGCTCTGTGTGTGTGTCTCTGTGTGTGTCTCTCTCTGTGTCTGTGAAGCTCTGTGTGTGTGTGTGTGTCTCTCTCTGTGTCTGTGAAGCTCTGTGTGTGTGTCTCTGTGTGTCTCTCTCTGTCTGTGAAGCTCTGTGTGTGTGTGTGTGTGTGTGTGTCTCTGTGTGTGTCTCTCTGTGTCTGTGAAGCTCTGTGTGTGTGTGTGTCTCTGTGTGTGTGTCTCTGTGTCTCTCTCTGTCTGTGAAGCTGTGTCTGTGTGTCTCTGTGTGTCTCTCTCTGTGAAGCTCTGTGTGTGTGTGTCTCTGTGTGTGTCTCTCTCTGTCTGTGAAGCTCTGTGTGTGTGTGTGTGTGTGTCTCTGTGTGTGTCTCTGTGTCTGTGAAGCTCTGTGTGTGTGTGTGTGTGTCTCTGTGTGTGTCTCTGTGTCTGTGAAGCTCTGTCTGTGTGTGTGTGTGTGTGTCTCTGTGTGTGTCTCTCTCTGTGTCTGTGAAGCTCTGTGTGTGTGTGTGTGTGTCTCTGTGTGTGTCTCTCTCTGTGTCTGTGAAGCTCTGTGTGTGTGTCTCTGTGTGTCTCTCTCTGTGTCTGTGAAGCTCTGTGTGTGTGTGTGTGTCTCTGTGTGTGTCTCTCTCTGTGTCTGTGAAGCTCTGTGTGTGTGTGTGTCTCTGTGTGTGTGTCTCTGTGTCTCTCTCTGTCTGTGAAGCTGTGTGTGTGTGTCTCTGTGTGTCTCTCTCTGTCTGTGAAGCTGTGTGTGTGTGTCTCTGTGTGTCTCTCTCTGTCTGTGAAGCTCTGTGTGTGTGTGTCTCTGTGTGTGTCTCTCTCTGTGTCTGTGAAGCTCTGTGTGTGTGTGTGTGTGTGTCTCTGTGTGTGTCTCTGTGTCTGTGAAGCTCTGTGTGTGTGTGTGTGTGTCTCTGTGTGTGTCTCTGTGTCTGTGAAGCTCTGTGTGTGTGTGTGTGTGTGTGTGTCTCTCTCTCTGTGTCTGTGAAGCTCTGTGTGTGTGTCTCTGTGTCTAAAGTCTTAGTTTTCTTGTTCTTATGTATAACTGTTAGTTCACTCGTGCCTCAGCGGGGTGTGTGGGGGGGTGTATGTCAGAATCAGAATCACCTTTATTGTCATTGTAATTTGCATTACGAGATTTAAGTGCAACTCCAAAAAGATGCTTTCTGTGGCGCAAGTAACTTTAGCCAAATAAATGTACAACTAATATAAACATAAGGTAAAATAAAATGTGGACCAAGTAAAATGTAAACCGAGAATTATATACAACTGTGGAATCATATTGCACATGGTTTACAGATACTGCACAAGAAACTTGAAGGTGCAGATTAAAGTGGTTTGTTATTGTTCAGTGCAGTGATCGCTCTGGAGAGAAAGCTGTCCCTGAGTCTGTTTGTCCTAGTTTTGATTGATCTATACCATCAGCCGGAGGGTCGTAGGTCAAACAGGTGGTTGCTGGGGTGGGATGTGTCTTTGCAGCTCTGCTGAGGTAGTGAGAGCTGGCAATGTCTTCCAGGCTGGGCAGAGAGCAGCCAGTGATCCCCTGGACTGTTTTGATCACCCTCTGCAGCGCTCTCCTGTCTGCTGTGCCCCCGTACCACACTGATGTGTTGTGTTTCTCACGAGACCACAGACTCGTTCGTACAACACTGGGTAGTGTCTCTGACATTGCAAGGCTGGTTTTCTGCTGGGGGAGACAGAGACAGAGCCCTCATTCTCCCTAAAACAACTCATTTCAATTTAATTCAGTTCCAATTTATTTCATTTATCCACCTTATTCCTGAGAGCTGCTGTAGAACTGATTCTGGGTGAAAATTCCTGTGAGACATCGGATGTAGCAGTGAGCCATTGTTCTCTAGTGGATTTCATTTCCCGGACTGGTTTATTTTAAAGTTTGCTTTTTTTTCTAAACGATGATCAGCTCCTGTGATCTTGCACGGCTCGGGAACATGTTGCCCTGATCGCTTTTGTACTAACAACCAGACGAAGTTAAATCTGCGGCTACAACAGCGATGTTTTGAACATGCAGCCGGACTGAGAGAGTTTCCACCGCAGACCAAGAGATGAGGAGCACAGAAGGATGTGGCTGAAAAAACTCCACTTGTAAAGACCACCGAAAACGTTGTCACTTTGTTGACAAAAAACCCACAGAGGGACGTCCTACTTTGTGGTTGGAATATATCAGACCAGCGGAGAAGATAACGAGGACGGACAGCAGTGTCACGAGAACAACAGGTATGATTTCATGTGTCTGTTGTAATAATCATTAGTAACAACATGTATTATCATTTTCTGAACAGTTAAACTGTAACGTGTGTTTGGACTGCTGCTCTGTATGAACCTAGAAATGCCGTAATTTCAGTACAGACAGAAGAAAACGTTCAACAAGGCAGTATTTTAATCCTAATCTGACTTTAATATTGGAGCTGTTATTATCCAGTTAAGTGTGATGTAACGCATCATGTGATTTTCAACTTCCGGGTCCAAACAAAAAAGGCGCGCTGTCATTAACATTGAGAGCTCTGATCAGGCTGCACTTAAACTGCTGCACACGGACAACAGCATTAACATTGCAACATAAAACTCTTTGTATATTGTGCCTAAAACTCTCCTGGATGTATAGACGACGTTACTGCGTTTGTTTTAGGTAAAAATGCCAGAAGCTCAGGTCGTTTCAACGTTATTTTCAATGGGAGCTTCCTGTTCATTTTGTTCAGGGGGGAAAGTGAAGTTTGCACTTTAACGTCCTGTTTGTTGTCCTTTACAACACTGTTTGTCCTCTTTGTTCCACAGTAATATATATAAGATGTCTGAAATTCAGTTTGCGTTTATTAAATTCCACACAGATTAAACATAGCAGACACAGATCGTTGGTAATAATTGTTTTAGCAAGTTTTCAGGGTCTCATGGATGCAGTCTCTTATTAAAGTGATAAAAGCATAAAAAATTACATTTTAGTAGTACAGTGGAACCTTGATTTGTGAGTTGAATTTGTTCTGTGACCAAGCTTGTAAGACAGTCTGCTCATATTTCAAACGAATTTCCCCCATTGAAAATAACTAAAATAATTTTAATCTGTTCCAGCCTTGTAAAACATCCCCAAATCACTCTAAATTATGAAAACAAAATTAACAAACAGACATGTATATTTTACCTGTGCATAATAAAATATCTAAAGTAAAAGAAAAAAGTTTTATTAAGTGTTCTTACCTTAGAAACAGACGAATGAGGTTAACGGAGGCGGAGAAGAGAGGGGCGGAGCTTTGCACACACTGTAAACATAAACTAAAAGGATCATACAGACGTAACTTTAACTGTAAACTTGCAGGTCTTTGGACCCGGAAACAGATTTATCACATGATGCGTTACGTCAGATCTTAACAACTGGATGCACCAGGTTTTCTCTTGGTTTCTGGGCACAGAGGTGATGCTGTTACCAGGGGGAAGTCGTGGGCTTGATGGAAGGTTGATGGTGTAAGAAGAGTGTTGTTCTGAAAACCCATAATGCATCACTTCTTAATAATCATGTCCTGCATTTCTGCCCTCAGATGAACAAGATCAGATGGATCAGGGTGAGGAGGTTGTTTGCAGTAACGAAGTCATGCTGTCAGACAAAAGGATGGAGGGTCACACCTGTTGAAAAGGGCCCACCATCACGTGTGAGATGCATCCACCAGCACCACCAGGACCCCCACACCCTGTAGCTGACTGTATCTCAGAGAGTGATGTAGACTCCCGTCTGTATGCAGGGATTCCACTCACAGAGTTTCAAACACGTCACCATCAAAAATTCTAATGACTTTGATGAAACTGAGACAAACATTAGTCACGGCTGATTTGGCCCAGCGATTAAAATATCACAAGCTCAGCTCAGCAGCACAGTGGCACTGTGGGTAGACATTATGTGTGAACACATGAAGTGTGGTTACCTCATGAAACAATCAAAGAAACAGCGCCAAAAGCTTTTAAAGAGCACGTTGCTAACAAAACGTGTAACTGACTGCACAGAGACAGTTTTCCAAAAAGAAAAAACCTGGATTCAAGAAGTGAGTCACACAGACACGATTATACAAATAACACAGTTCAGTGTTTAGTGGCTGATTCCTCCTCTGGAATAATCGTGTTTATTTCTTACACTTATGGTGGAAAATGTGACATGTACAGAACACAGAAAGTGTTTTTTTGTAACATATATTGAAAATGTATTGAAAACACAGTTTTCCTTGTAACAATAAAAAATAAACAACTGAAAGTGTCTTATTTCCACGCTTCTTTATTTTCCTTCGCTCGGTGCTCTTTTGTTGTCCGACTCATTACACCTGATAAGTGATGACTGTATTTTTTAGAGATCCAGATATTTGGGGCAGAGCAGAACCTTCTTTCAACAAATTCACCCACTAATGTTGGAAGCAGATGTGAAAAGTAGAAATTCTGCAGGTGTTTCATGTGTCTGTAAAGACTTTGTCAAATGAAATGTCCACCTACAGGTGTTGAGTTGGTGTCCAGCTGCAGACAGACACGTCGCTGTCAAACTGGACCTGGAGGGATGCACCAACCACCGCATACTGCTATGGAGGTGGATGCGCCCACTGAGGTACTACCCACATTTACAGATTTTGATGGTATCTCGCTAGGCGCGCTGACGAAGCTTGTGATGTCGACTAAAAGCACAATCTGTTTATTTGATCCTATACCAACAAAACTGTTTAAGGTGTAAACGTGTGTGTGTCTCTGTGTAACAATCCTCTGTGTAACAATTTGTCTTAGTGCTGTGTTTGATACTGTGAATCATCATGTTTTACTCGATTGGCTGGAGAATGGTACTTCCTCTGATCATAGGGACATGAAGTTTGGTGTTCTGCAGGGATCCATTTTAGGTCCCCTGCTGTTTTCCCTTTATATAGCACCCCCTGGGAATATACTGCGGCACTTTGGAATTCCATTTCATTGCTATGCTGATGACACTCAATTGTACATGCCAATAACTGCTGGTAATCTCATTCACATAAAATCTTTGGAAGATTGCCTTGCATCAGTAAGAAGCTGGATGTCTAGTAACTTTCTACTTTTAAATTCTGATAAGACTGAAGTTATGGTTCTTGGTCCAGCTTAGGTTTGTGTGTTATACATCATACGGATAAAGTGAGGAACCTTGGAGTAATTTCTGATCCTACGTTGTCCTTTGATCTCCACATTAGAGACATTACAAGGACTGCTTTCTTCCATTTGTGAAATATAGCGAAGATTCGTCCCATCCTGTCTATGGCTGATGCTGAGACTTTGATTCATGCATTTGTCTCTTCTAGATTGGACTATTGTAATGCTCTATTTTCTGGTTTACCGCAGTCCAGGATTAGGGATCTTCAACTGGTGCAAAATGCTGCTGACAGACTTTTGACACAAAGCAGAAAGTTTGACCACATTACGCCTGTTTTGGCGTTCCTGCACTGGCGTCCAGTTGCTGCAAGATCGGATTTTAAAGTACTGTTATTAGTTTATAAAATTGTTCATGGACTTGCACCTCCCTATCTGGCTGACTTGATAAGCCCCTATGTACCGGCTCGGGCCCTGCGTTCTCAGGGTGCAGGACTTCTGTGTGTTCCCAGGGTGAATAAAAAGTCTGCCGGTCACAGAGCTTTCTCCTACCGTGCTCCAGCTCTGTGGAACGATCTCCCGGCACACATTTGGCAGTCGGATACTGTGGAGACTTTTAAGTCACGTTTAAAGACTCATTTGTTTTCCCTGTTTTATCATTAGTGTTATGTTGTGTTTTTATTCTTGTATTCTTTTATGGTTTTTTTGTCTTTTTATTGTGTTTTAAATTTTGAATTCAGTTTTTTCTGTTTTTTATGTTGTGTAAATCTCATCGTGATTTGGTGCTATATAAATTAATACATTTGAATTTGAAATTTATGTAAAAAATCTGTCTTAGAGTTTATTTTATTGAAGGCTCACATGTTTTCTGTCACATTGGTTCATCCATTATAATGAACTAAAGTTACCCACCTGGTGACCTGCTGTTTGTATTCGACCTGATGCTGAAACTCGAACCCAGGCTCAGTGATCAGGGACTTTAAGGCTTTTCTGGACTCTACTTCTGCCTTCAGGTCAATAAGTTGTGTCCTAAGACCTCTTGTAGCAGAACTGGACTGACTTTATTACTGTGCAGGTCCTGATGCTCCTCAGAGCTTTTCAGATCGTTCACTGCCTCCTGTCCGGAGCGAGAGTTAAGAAAAGGAGCTAAAAATGCTCCTGTATGTTATCTGAGACCACTTCTTCATGTCGTCCTCTCTGTATTTGTAGACAGTGGGACTTTAATGTTGTCTCCTTTGAGCTGGGACAGCTGCTGTTTTGCATAATTAATGAATGATGTATGCCTTGTATGTTTATTGTATATGTTAATTTGCTGACTGTGTGACTCATTCGTGGCTAATCGAAAGAGGATAAGGTATGTTGACATTGTGTAGAAGGCTATGGTAATCTCTCGGGTAGAATACAAGATGTGTCTCACAGTGAGATGTATAACAACAGGTGTGAACTGTCTGGGGGGAGTGGCTGGGGGCTGCGTGATGAGTGCATGATCAGTCCGGTAAAGGAAGGATGCACTGCGCACAGGATGAGAAGTGGACCAATCAAGAAAGAATACAACATCTTAGTGTAGTTACGTAATGTCTAGAGCAGGAAACTCAGTGAAGCATAGATGGGTTCAGGTAGAGATAGACGGGGTTCTGCTCAGAGCTCCTGACAGCCCCCCAGACTCTGTCTGACTGCTCAGGCAAACTAAGCGTGAACCCAGAGACTCTCTGACTGTTATTTACTTTGGCTCTTTCTCTGTAATAAATGGCGAGGTCAACTGAGAAACAGACTGAATCCTAGTCATTGTGTGGGGGAACTGAAAGGTATCTTCTGATTCATTGATTTACAAATACAAGTGGTACTTCTATGGTAACATTTTTACAGGACACAACACGGGTTTCCCCAACAGTCTCTAAGCCTCGTAGAAAGTGGATTCGCGTGAACAGTTAACATGTAAACAAACGACGGTTCATACCGGAAGTCTCACCCATAATTCACGCAAAACCTCATGGGGGCTCAGAATAAGGTGGATATAATGCCAAATTACAACAAAGCTGCCTCAAGGTGCTTCACACATTTACCCATCAGAATTACTTACAAACGTAGTTCTCCTTTAAGTCATGTGAATGTTGGTGTTCGTCTTTTGGCTGCTCCCATTTGAGCAGAGTTACCACAGAAGATCCAGCCCAGATGCACACTGAGACTTGGCAGTAGCAGTTATCAGGAGCTTCTGAGCTCTTAAGGAGAAGCCTTTCTTAGTTTGGAGATCAAGTGTTTAAAATGAACTTGTGCCGTGTCAATAGTCAATCCTGAATACTTGTAGCTGCTTGACTAGCTCGAGAACATTACCTCGGGCGGTTTTGATTGATGGTATGTTCGCCAAGTTAACAGCTGATTTAGAGAAAACATTATTTTGGATTTGAAGTAGTGAATTTGTCCAGATGGTTCTGAATAGGGATGAGTGAGTCCACCCCTATCTGCATCTGTATCCGTTCAGCCATCTAAATTATCTGTATCTGTACCTGTACTTGGAGTAAGCGGGGCCTAAACCAAAAATGGGCATGGTTTAATTGGAAATTTTTATGAACTGCAGTGAGAAAGTGTCAGATATTGTATGCAGCCATATACAATAAAAATATTAATATAGGCTACTTTGTGTGTTCAGCTATATGTGTGTAAGTGGTGTGTAACACTGTTTTATTTTTTAATGATCTGTGTTTCCAACTGACTTTATATCATCAACCAAACTAAGAGCAAGAAAACGGTAAAAAAAAAAAAAAAAAAACCTGACCGGAGTGGAGGCAGTGACCGACGTGACACAAGCCGTTTTCAGCTCTGTCTTTTCAAATGCACCGCATATGTTACGAAACAAGTTCACAGAGTAACTTTAAATATCATACAAACCGAAATAGAGGAGAGCTGAAGAAAAGAGAGCAATGTGAGGTAGAGTCAATCCAAGCACAGAGGGATCAGTCCCTGTCTGTGTGTGTGTGCCAGAGTGAGCCACAGGTCTGGCTGCAGAGATGTGTCTGTGTAGGGAGAGGCAGGCGCTGTGTGTGACTGGCCAATCACAGAGGGTGAAGACATTCAGTTATCCAATGAGGATTTTCCTTCAGCACGAGCATGGATATTGAGTTTTACTCATATCATGCTCGCACTCGTCAGAAATGCTTTATCCATACCGGATACTTGTCTGAAATGAGTATCCGGCTCATCCCTAGTTCTGAAGCACATCAAAAGATGACAGCAAGAATTCAACTGCCTGTGTCACTGAGTTTCAGCAGCAATCAAATATGGTGTCATCAGCATATGATAGCATGTCATCAGCATGGTAGAAGCCGTTTGATAGGTTTGTACACAGGTCAGTAGTATAAAGTGTGAACAAGATAGGTCTCAAGGCTGAGCCTTGAGGAACAACCTTTTGAGTCCTGCTTGCCAAATAGTCTGCAAACCAAGAGACAGTGTAAAGAATTTCTCATAAAAGACTGTGATCCATGGTGTCAGATGCCTTCAAGAGATCGAGAAATAGTGCGACACAAAAACTTTTAGGATCCAAAGACATAGTTTAAGACCTTTAGGACAGCAGGTGTGGTGCTATATTGTTTCCTAAAACCAGACTGGAAAGGGTGTAAAATATTATTTGATTCTAGGAAGTCCTTCAATTGATCACAGACCAACTTTTGAAATAATTTTGCTAGAATGCACAGTTGGGAAAAGGTCTGTAACTGTTCACATTTGAAGGTTCACCTCCTTTTAGCAGGGGCACGGCAAAGGCAGATTTCCAGACTTTAAGGAGTTTGTTCGTGCTTAGACTCAAATTAAAGATGGCAGTTAGAGGCTTGGCAATTACATTTGCAGCTGATTTAAAAAAAAAAATGGATCTAAACCTTCAGGACCAGTTGATTTTTTGGAATCCAGCATCTTCAACACACTACAGACCTCAGAGACACACACAGGTTTGAACTGAAATGGACAATCAACTGTAGGACATCTTATTCCATCAGGTTCACAATTTTAAGGCAGTTTTTTTTAGGGCCAGTGTTGAGGGAATTGAACAAATGTCCTGCTTTAATGAAACGTTCATTAAAGTATTCTGACATGGCACATTTATCAGTCAAATGTTTGGAATCTTTGACCAGGAAATTGGGTGGCTCACTAGTAGACATGACACTGGAAGCAGATCTCCCATCCTTCCAGAATGTTTTGGGGTCTTCAGTTTTCAGTGATTTTGGATTAAAAAAAATTCAGATTTAGCCTTGTTAATTATTACGAAGCTGACGTTACCCCAGTCAGCTTCTGTTTTACTTTTCTGTGCCTTGGACCAAAATGTTTGAAGTCTCTTTTAAAGTAGACCTGCATTGAAATAAATGTGGTCAGAAAAAAATAGCTGATATGTATTTCTAAGACCCTTATGAATGCAGTAAAATAAATCTGCAAGCCCAAATTTGTAATTCAGCGGAGAAATCTTCATTTAAAAATGACAAATTTGCAGCTAAAATTTGGCCCTCAGCGAAAACTGTTTGTACATCCGGGACATTGCAGTGACGTCCGGCAGAAGACGGAGCGCTCCCGCCTTCAGTCCGATCCCGCACTGAAATTGATTTTATCTGTTAGTAATGTTACTCTTAAACACATCCTGGTTTCAACATCGAAAAGTAAGCTGCAATGAATGTGAGATACAGCTCTGCATGCTCAGATCAGCGGTGACATCAACAGCGGGCGACGTTCTTCCCCGACGCCTTGTTCTCACTGCCTCCGATGCGCTTACTGAGTCTGCGGGCTCGGTAAACGCCGCAGCGGGCCACTCACACCACCCTTGTCTGCTGTGCAGAGCTACGGCCAACTCCAGCACCACCTCCCTGTCTACTGAATGGAGGTGCGGCCAACTTGGCAACAAGTCCAGAGACTACGCTCGCTGTTTTGATACAGAGCGGCCGGCCGCCCACAAGGACAGACTTCTTGCGGAAAAATTCTGCAGCGCCGCACAGTCTCGGTAATCGCAGCCGCAGAGCTCCCTGGCCGCTGAGAGAGGTTTATATCTTTTTAATGACTTGGATTCTTTGCGGATCCCGCATCCGTACCCCGCGACGGTAACACCGGAGGCTAAAGACAGTAGATTTTCAATGCGACACCACTCAATCAAACGGGCGTATGTAAAAGTCCCCAAAAATAATTTTCAAGCAAAAATAAAAGAAATGTGTACTCACCAAACGTGCCGCAAGACAATATGAAGTTTTAAAAAAGTTGATCCTTCCGTATAAGACAATAAAAGGTGCTTTTGTAAGCGATGCAAACTGACGTAAATCCACAAATTACAGTTGCCGCGCGCAATGCGGAGGGCTAAATTGTAGCTGTAAATTTGTCATTTTTAAACAAAGATTTCTCCATTGAATGACAGATCTGGACTTGCAGATTTACTTTACTACATTCAGAAGGATCTTATGTGTAAATATGAGTCATTTTTTGGTCCAAAGATCTGACTGCATTTATTTCAGTGCAGGTCTACTTTAAGTACAGCAGGTTTGGTTTTGGGTAGTTTGGTCTCCCTGACTACTGCTACTGCACAATGATCACTCAGATCATTCTTGAAAACCCAGACTTCAGGGTATTTGTGGAGTGATGATCTGGAAGGGTGTTTGGTAATGGGCCAAGTTGGGCTGTCAGTCAGTTGATTTTGATTCAGTGACTCACAGTGGATTTTAGGCTGTCTGAGGCTGAAGACAACCAATCAAGGTATAGGTCCCCCACTAACACGAGCTCACCAGGGTTTAGTCCAGTTATACGAGGTCTATTAGAAAAGTATCAGACCTTATTATTTTTTTCAAAAACCATATGGATTTGAATCACGTGTGATTACATCAGACATGCTTGAACCCTCGTGGGCATGCGAGAGTTTTTTCACGCCTGTCGGTTACGTCATTCTCCTGTGGGCAGTCTTTGAGTGAGGAGTCGCCCACCCTCTCGTCGATTTTTTCATTGTTAGGAATGGCTCAGAGACTGCTGCTTTGTTTGATCAAAATTTTTTCAAAACTGTAAGGCACAACTGAGTGGACACCATTCGATAAATTCAGCTGGTTTTCGGTAAAAATTTTAACGGCTGATGAGAGATTTTGGTCTGGTAGTGTCGCCGTAAGGACGGCCCACGGCGCCTGACGGCGATCTGCGCTTCGAGGTGGCAGCGTCTCGCCGTTTCAAGTTGAAAACTTCCACATTTCAGGCTCTGTTGACCCAGTAAGTCGTCAGAGAACAGAGAACTTTCAGAAGAAGTCGGCATGAGGAGTTTATTCAGACATTCCATTGTTAATGGACATTTTGTAATGAAAGAACGTGCGGGCAGAGTCGCATGTCGGGCCGGACCTGACCGCGGGGGGTCGCGACAGGAAAAACACCTCCGTTGGAAACCTTAACGGGCAAGTTGGAACATGCCCAAGCTGTTAAACAATTTCTCAGTTACTCACTTGTTGAAAGCCATCAAAAGCCGCCTGAATTTTAGAAATGGTTTTCAACACGGAGGTGTTTTTCCTGTCGCGGCACACACAGATTCGAGTCGTTTCCGTGACGACTCGGAGAATTTGCGTGCACGTCTTTCATTAAAAAATGTCCTTAAACAGTGGAATGTCCGAATAACGTCCTCATGCCGGCCTCTTCTGAATCTTCTCTGTTCTCTCATGACGTCCTCGGTGAATTAAGCCTTAAATTAGGATGTTTTCAGGTCGAAACAGGCCGACGACGGCGCCTGGAAGCGCTGCAGGACGTCCCGCTCCGTGGGAAGTCCTTACAGCGACAGAAACACCCCATAATCTCTCATCAGCCGTTAAACTTTTCACCGAAAACCAGCTTAATTTCTCGAATAGTGTCCACTCGGATATTCCTCACAGGTCCAGAAAAATTTTTGATAAAGCAACGCGCGCCGTCTCGAGCAGCGTGTGAAACAAAAGAATTCAGCCGAGAGGGCGGGACCACATCTCACTCAAGGCCTGCCCACAGGGAAATGACATCACCAACACACGTGAAAAAACTCACGCATGCGCACGAGGGTTCAAGCATGATTGGTGGAATCGCACATCATTCAAATCCATATAAAATAAAAGGGTCGGTTTATTGTCTAATAGACCTCGTATAATTATTTGGGGGGGGGGGGGGGTGCTGTAACAGCCCATGACTGTAAGGGACTGTCCCGGCTGGAATTCAACTTTCAATGCCAGGAGTTCAAATTGTATGCCCCCCCCAAAACACTTTGAGGGTGAGGAGCCTGGGTTAGGCTGTACGTTGCCTGACAGTAGGAGAAGGAGAAGATATTTCCTTGTTACATTAAAAATTTAGTTATTTTTTAACTATGTTGGAGATTTTGAGTGTGTTTTCTGTGTGTCAAACTGATCTGTAAGACTGATAAAGACATCAGAGGAAGAAGAGTTCGTCAAATTAGTCAAATTAAACCTTGTAGGACATCAGTCAATTTGAAACTGAAGTAGTCGATATTCACCAGGTGCAAGTCTCTGAGCTGGAGAAATCCAAAGATGGGTGGGGGACGTGCCTCTGCATCCCACCACCACGGTACGATAAAACACATAAGTAAACAATACAAGGATTTAATTAATTGCTACTGTTGCTGGTAGCAGAATATAAAGGGGGGGGGGGGGGCATTAATTAGTTACACAACATGAGGACATTTCTGTTACTGTTGTAACCGTTACTGGCTGCAGAATACAAATTGAGCAAGAAGGGGAAGGATAAAAGAAAAAATAATAATTACACAACAAAAGACATTCTGAGTGCAGAATGTCCTTTTTAATTAAACAGTCAGATTCCCCTGGTCCGCACCAGTTCTAAGTCAGCTGCTAGGTGCCAGCCGAGCCGGCTGTGTTAGCTATGTTACGGACCGTTTCCAGTGACCAGCAGCCTACAGTGTCCCAGCATCAGTGAGCAGCAAACAACAGCAGCCGATGGACCAACAGTTAGAATTAAACAGGCATCAACAAGCAAGCAGGCAAACAGCGGACTGGCAGGTCCCAACAAATCCAGTGAAGACAGCTATCAATTAGCTTGTACCTTGCTATAAAGCAAGTGGGCAGGCAGGTCTCGACGTATCCAATTGGAGCAGCTAGCAGTTAGCGGCTTGCTAGCCTACAGCTCCAGCAGCTAGCAAGCGGTGGGTCTCAACAGCTCTAGCAGTGAATGGGCCGGTACAACCAATTCGGTCAGGCCTCAACGAATATTTAGCAGCTCCAGCAGCGAGTGGGCCAGCAGACCAGCAGTTTTACTGCCAGTGGCTCTGTTGACAGCAAATTTGGCGGCTGTAGAAGCTCCAGGTAGCTAGCATGCTGCTAGCAGAGTAACAGGCCGTGATATCTCCTCCGACAGCGGCAGTTTCAGCGCTCAGCAGTGGAGGAAGTCAAAAACAGTCAAAACTCCCGAAGAGTCCACAGGTGGAACCCAGACAGCACAGCACGAGCGGCGGAATGTGGATTGCTGGGGGTTTGCAGGAACGAGTCCAGGGGAGGTCCTCGCTGCTAGCTAGCCTATGGTATGTGAGATGTTAAAATAATTTTTTATAAGGACTAGAAAAGACGTGCCAATAGGTCGGTCTGGTCACATAATAATCCCCTGAAACCCTGGAATCCAAGATAAACCCAGAGTTGAACCCCTAAAACCTCCTTAAAATAACTAATTCTATGAGTAGAATAAGCATGGACATGTGCTTCTACCGAACTACCTTCCTTTGACCATCTTTGTTGGCCGAAGGAAAGTAGTTCGGTACAACGTGGATCCGCTACAATGGATCTGGGGTACTGGATCCACTAGTAAACCCGTGGATCCACATCCGGCTGAGGTATAAAATTAAAGAAATATAAAAGAGATCTTTATTTATCTCAGCAGTGATCTTCATGCCTCTGGATCCTCGGCCTTTGAGATCCAGAGGTGTCTGGGAAGTCACAAAGTCACACGTCAGAGGTGTTTGGCAGCACTTTGAAGGATCCCCACTGGAACGACTTTGTATCAAAGCAACAGTTATTCAGAGAGACTCAGATGAGGAGGATCACGTGCACCGTGAGGGAGCGGCATCTGAGACATTTTGTCCATGTGGGCCGTTTGTCTGTGCCTGATCCAGCACGGGGAGAAAGAACGCTGAGTTTGACACAGATTTACCGTACAGTTCTCGTTGCTGACCAAAGCCTGACATCGTCTGACCGCCGTGGTTTTGATTTTGATGTTATTTACGTCATTTTGCAGAGGTTAGTTTTCTGAGCATATTTTAGAAATGTTAATGTGTAAAAGATGGAGCAGTATGACATTCTTCATCACCATGTTTCATCATCACAAGCACAAAGTAAGAAGCAGAAACTTACTGGCGCTGTTTGTGGAGAAACGTGCCCGTCGTGGAGCGCCCTCCTGTGGCAGCATCTCGAAGCAGGTGGCGCCGCAGAGGGCGAAGAGCACGAGGACAGCGGGTGTGGGCAGCATGGCGCGTGAACAGGAAGCTAGCACTCAGCCGGTTTGTGGTCCTGGTCCGGGTCCTGGTCAGGCCACAGTCCTCAGCCGGCATTTATCTCCGCTCCGTCTGGGACTGACCAATCAGAAGGCGGCAGTCGTGTGGGGGCGCTGTTCATGTTTTATTCCTGCGTAATTAAGCTGAGTGAAAGTTTCCACCAGGACACGCTGCCTGAAGGTCACAACGTGTTGAGCTGAAACAGTCTGTCTGATTATTGATTTTGTCACTGATCACGTCTTATGTGTCCTCTCCTACAACTGAACTGCATTTAAACATCATTCATGACTGAGTGAACACTGTCATATATTACACAAAACAAACACTGGAAATAGACAACTGATTCAATTCTGTGATTAAATAAAGAAATCAAAACCTCACATTTGAATTTTTGCTGGAATATGACAGTTTGAATGAGATTTTCTGTCAAAACACTGGATGACTGAATAATAGGCATCTTAAAACCTTTATGTTATACTATATATATATATATATATATACATTATGTATATATATATATATACATATATATATATATATATATATATATATGTATATATATATGTATATATATATGTATGTGTGTGTGTGTGTATAATTTGTACCACACTTGGCAAGAATAGCATATTGATAATTTATAGTCATTATGAATGTAAATGTAGGTAAAATAATACATTTCCAGTTCAGTTGGGATCAAAGGTCGTAATGTGTTTTGTTTTTTTACATGTGACACAGTTATGTTGTGTAATTTATGTTACAGCTCTAATGATCAGAAGTCTCACTTTCTAAAATAGACATCAAGTACGGTGTGTGTGTGTGTGTGTGGGGGGGGGGGGGGGGGGGGGGGTCACGTTTCCTGTGTTTTCTGTGTCGATGGAGCAGAAAGATGTTATCAGCAGGACACCCGTGTCACCGACTGTACAGTTCCACCCCGCCTTCACTTTGCATGTGTCATTCCTGAGTGTCAGCAGCGATTCACTGACTATCACCTTGATTCTGCTTCAAACTGCCTCCAGTCAGTCTCAGCGACAGATATCTGAAGCTTTTCTACAACAATCATTTCCACATAAATTCTGCATTATTTCATCATGAAAGACAGCGGAGCGATCAGAGCGCCACAGCAGCGTGTCTGAGTCTGACGTGCTGCTGCACCAACGTCAGTTCAGAGCGATTATCACCTCATTTCTTGTTTTGGCTTCAAACTGACTTTAGAATGAATTAAGAGGTTTTACTTTGTCATCTGGTGGTTAATAATCACATTAGTCCCTTTGATCACTTTGGGTGTAATTTCAATTTTTCAATTCAATTTTCAATTTTATTAATTTATATAGCACCATGTCACAACAGTCGCCTCAAGGCGCTTCACACAACACACAGTTCATAGCAGCACTAAATAAATTAAAATAGAAAAGGGAAAAACATAATAAATTAACGAGAAGACAGTCTGAAAAAGTGGGTCTTCAATTTAAAATCTTGACCGTGATGCTGTTAGATTGTTCCAGACCTCGGTAGGCCTCGGTAAGAGAAAGGCTGTATACCCCCACTTTTTATTCACCCTGAGAACATACAGAAGTCCTGTGTCTTGGGGTAAGGGTCGAGCCGGTACGTAGGGCTTTGACCAAGTCCACCAGGTAGGAAGGAGCCAGTCCACGAACAATTTTATAGACCAGCAACAGGACTTTAAAATCCAATCTGGCAGAAACCGGAAGCCAATGAAGGGACTCCAGAATGGGTGTAATGTGGTCAAACTTTCTACTTTGTGTCAAATGTCAAACTGAAGACCCCTAATGTTGGACTGTGGCAGACCAGAAAATAAAGCATTACAATAATCCAGTCTAGAAGAGATAAATACATGTATCAGGGTCTCAGCATCAGCCATAGACAGAGGATGGGACGAATCCTCGCTATGTTTCGCAGATGGAAGAAGGCAGTCCTCATAATATCTCTAATGTGGAGGTCAAAGGACAACCTAGGATCAAAAAGTACCCCAAGATTCCTCACTTTGTCTGTGTTAAGCAGGCATCGGCAAGTAAGTAGGCAAACAGTGGACTGGCAGGTCCCAATGAATCCAATGAACACAGCTATCTATTAGCTTTTACCTAGCTAGCAAGCAAGTGGAACCCATCCCACCTGCTCAAAGGGATGTTAATCAGTGTTTGGACACAACTGGTTTAAAACCCCTAGGAACAGATCCAGAGGTTAGTGAAAGATTAACAATTTCCAGCATAGCCGGCCCAAAAAAGGGCCACAGGTTCTTAAACAGTTTTGTTGGTATAGGATCAAATAAGTAGCTTGTACTTTTGTAGACATCACGAGTTTTATCAACATGTCTAGTGAAACATTATCAAATTCTGTAACGCTAGATATCACCTCAGTGATAACACCCAACTCCATAGCAGGGTGCAATGGTTGAGCCAAGGCGTGCTGAAATATGTTGAATCTAATGCGGGGTTGGGCAATCATGTGCTATGAAGGGCCAAAGCACTGCAGGTTTGCCTTGCTACCAGTCACCTCAGCAGGTGATTTCATTAATGATTAGGTGTTTCAGCAGGTAATTTCAAGACGACCAGGTGTTTATGTTCAAGGTAGAAGCTCATCAGCAACCCACCTGCTGAGGTAATTGGCTGCAAGGAAAGCCTGCAGTGTCTCGGCCCTCGTTGCCCACCCTTGATCTAATGTCTTCTATTTTCTTCTTGAAATAATCCAAGAGGTCCTGAGCTACAAATGGAGGATGACTAAAAGATGGCTGTCTATGGATAAGAAATGCTACCATGATAAAAACAAAAATTTTGAGTTTTATTGGTCAAATCAGAATAGTAGACCCACTTTGTAGTCAATAGTGCATGTTTATACTCTATGATAGCATCATGCCATGCAAGGTGGAACACCTCTAATTTGGAGCTATGCCATTTCCATTCCAAACCTCTAGCCTTCTGCCTGAGGTCCCACAAGTAATCTTTGAACCAAGGTGACTGCACTTTGGGAAGGCAAGGCCTTAATAGAGGTGGCGCAGTCTTATCAAGTGTAGTTTTGAGTACTGAATTTAAACTATCCACCAGACTGTCTACTGACTGAGCATTCTGAAACTTGAAGCTAAGAGATCAGACAGTCTAGCAAGTTCAGTCCTAGTTGAACGTTTAATGTGTCGCCACAGTAATAGACAAGCTTGTTGTTCCACTAAATGCGGCAGCGTAAATGTAAACCTAATAAGTGAGTGGTCAGAGACCACCAATGCAAGGGGCAAGATGCCAGTATTTGTGACAGCAAGCTACGTACAAGAACCAAATCCAGGGTATTTCCACTAATGTGCATTGAGCCCTGAATGCATTGCTGAAATCCCAATGCATCCACAATTTTCATAAAAGATTTACAGAGGGGATCAGAGGGCTTATTCATATGAATGTTAAGATCGCCAATGATCAAAACGTTATCAGCACTAGTTCACAAGTCAGAGATGAATGCACCAAATTTGTCTAAGAATTCATAGTATGGGCCGGGGGGCCTATATACAATGACAAAATAACACGACTGATTTCCATACTTCTGCCCAAGACAATATGGAACATCATGGCCAGAGTGGAGAATCAGATGCTCAAATGAATTATATTTGTCATCCCAACAGTTAATAAAGTAAACCTAGATTTTTAAATAAAAGCAACACCCCCGCCTTGCTTCACACTACAGGAAACATGACTAAATGTGTATGCCAGTGAGCAGGCTTCATTTAGGGGAAGGACAACTGTAGGTTTAAGCCAAGTTTCACACAACCCAATCATATCCAAATGGTGATCCACAATTAGATCATTGATCAACACAGATTTTGAAGACAGTGATCTGATGTTAATAAGACCCAAACTGAGGACCTCGGCAGAGTTGACAATTGGACTGTTTGGGTTTACATGTGGTTCCAGAGTAAACCTCAGGCCTAAACCTATTCCCAGGTGCCTGTAAATAGGTTTAGGCCTGAGACACTCCACACGGATGGCAGGCATCAGACACAAAATATTTAATACTACAGGAACAGCCAGCAGGCCATCCTCAATTCCCATGTCATCCAATATAGTAAAAGGTATTAAGCTTGCAAACCATATCACTCTATAATTCAGTAGGACACATCTACAGAAGCAGACCACAGTCTCAACTTAATAAATCTCCCTTCCGCAAAACCACTATCTCCACCTTGGATTGTTTGCACTAAATTCCCAGCGAAACGTGTGGATCCCACAACCATATTCATCCCCTGCTCTGTGACCTGCTGTATAATCCTAATGTTACCCTCCCTGCAGAGCCCTATCTATGTTCGCAGACAAGACGGCCTTCCCTACTAGGGTGAAAGCCATCCGGCATCAGCCCCAGAACAAAGGCCAATTATCGACAAAACTAAAGCTGTGCTGTGTACAAAACTGTGCCAACGACAATGTTTTTAGCAGGCTAACGATGTCAGCCTGCTAAAAACCTCACCATCATCAAGGGGACAAGACTGTTAATCGATGCCGACACATTCTTCTAGTAAGGACAAAATCCTCTCTATATTCATTTTTGTTACTTCTGAGTGTTGTGTGGGCCGCCAGAAGAGGAGGTACTGCTGGCCCACCACCAGAGGGCACCCTGCCTGAAGTGCGGGCTTCAGGCACGAGAGGGCGCTGCCGCCACGGACACAACCGGGAGTGACAGCTGTCACACATCAACTCATGACAGCTGTCACCCATCATTTCATCACTCCATAAAAGCCGGATGTCATCTCCACCTCGCTGCCGAGATATCATCTACCTGTGAAGGTAATATTCTCTGCTGTATCTAAAACTGTCATAGTCTGAACTCTTTTTGCAGCCGCTTTCCTGTAGTGTGCCTTATCTGCTGGATTGGCGTTTAGTGTCGACAGCTTCGCTTCGCACCCAAACCAGATAAGTGGAGTAACAGGAGCTGCATGAGTCTGTGATTAGAGGTGGAGGTGACTTTCCACCTTCTGACTGTTTTTGTTACTGGGTGTGCACACACCCACATCTCACTGTTTGTGCTCCTCGCCAGCAGTACCAGATCCGACAGTCGGGGACGGTGATCACCTGGGAATTCGGGACTTGGCAGCTCCAGTATTCTCTGGGTTCTGTGGCGGTGGAAATCGGGTGGTTCCGGCTCTTATCAGGACAGACGTCTTCTATCCTCGAGCCTGCCCACACGTCACCTTGGTGTATTGACTGCTGTCAGATTCTGTGATTGTCTGTATCATCGTTGTGCACATTCACAACATTAAATTGTTACCTTTTGGCTCATCTATTGACCGTTCATTTGCGCCCCCTGTTGTGGGTCCGTGTCACTACACTTTCCCCAACAGGATATCTCGGCCAACGTCATGGATCCCGAGGGGCGTCAACCATCTGTTGGACAGCCAATGGAAGAGCAGGGTGCATAGGCGTCGGCTGGAGGCATGATTGATGAGTTGCAGCACATCCTTACCGCCTTTACCGCTCGGATGGACCTGATGACCGAGCAAATCATCATCCTTAATCGCAGGATGGAGGCTCTCACCGCGCAGGTGGAAGCACCTGCTCAGGGCGCTGCTGCAGCTCCTCCTCCTGCCGACCCGGTGCCGAATACAGACATTCCACTGGTCATTCAACGACCCCCCCCCCCACCATCCCCTGAAGCATACATAAGCCCCCCAGAGCCGTACGGAGGTTGTGTGGAGACGTGCGCGGACTTTCTTATGCAGTGTTCGCTCGTCTTTGCACAGCGTCCCGTGATGTACGCGTCTGACGCCAGTAAGGTGGCTTACGTGATTAATTTGCTTTGAGGTAAGGCACGCGCTTAGGCTACAGCGCTTTGGGAACAAGGTTCACGGCTCCTTGCCTCTTATACTGGGTTTGTGAGGGAGCTCAGAACTGTTTTTGATCACCCAAACAGAGGCGAAACCGCGTCTACCGTGCTGCTGTCAATGAGACAGGGGCGCCGGAGCGCAGCCGAATATGCGGTCGACTTCCGCATCACGGCTGCGAGATCCGGCTGGAATACGCCTTCATAAACGGACTGTCGTCGGTCCTGAAGGAGCACCTGGTGGCTAAGGAGGAACCGCGGGATTTGGCTGAGCTTATCGATTTGGTTATACGATTGGACAATCGGTTAGAAGAACGCCGACGGGAGCAAGGCGAAGGGCGTGGTCAGGCACAAGCCGTCCCTCTTCCTCCCGGGTCCGAAAGAGAGCCGTCTTCCCCACGCTCCACAGCCACAGCGCTCCGTGTGGCTACAGCTCCCCCTGCTGACGATGCTAGGGACACGAGCAGGGCCACATTCAGACAGAGGAGGCTGATCCGCGGGGAGTGCTTTGTCTGCGGCTCGAGTGAGCATCAGCAGAGAGTCTGCCCCAAACGGTCAAAACACAAACGCCCGCCCTTAGAGACTGGGCTGAGGGGGGGTCAAAACATTCACGTGGGTCATACACATCTTTTAACACGACTCCCAGTTACAATCCTGAGCGGGGATTTAATCCTTCAAGCCCCAGCACTGGTGGACACGGGGTCAGAAGGTAATCTGCTGGATAGCAGATGGGCAAGGGAGGTAGGGCTCCCTCTGGTGGCGCTTTCTTCGCCAGTGAAGGTGCGAGCACTAGATGGCACTCTTCTCCCTTTTATCACACACATGACACTACCTGTAACCCTGGTAGTGTCTGGGAATCACCGGGAGGAGATTGAGTTTTTTGTAACTCCTTCTACCTCTCGCGTGATTTTGGGCTTCCCATGGATGATTAAACACAATCCCCGGATTGATTGGCCGTCTCGGGTTGTGGCTCAGTGGAGCGAAACCTGCCACCGGAATTGTTTAGGATCCTCGGTTCCTCCCGGTGTAAACGCTAATGAGGAGGTTAAAGTCCCTCCCAATCTGACGGCAGTGCCAGTTGAGTACCACGATCTTGCTGATGACTTCAGCAAGGATCTGGCGCTCACCCTTCCCCCGCACCGTCCGTACGATTGTGCCATTGATTTGGTCCCGGGCGTTGAGTTCCCGTCCAGCAGGCTGTACAATCTCTCACGTCCCGAGCGCAAATCAATGGAGACCTACATCCGGGACTCATTAGCTGCCGGGTTGATCCGGAATTCCACCTCCCCGATGGGTGCAGGTTTCTTTTTTGTGGGCAAGAAAGATGGCGGACTCCATCCATGCATTGATTACAGGGGGCTGAACGACATAACGGTTCGCAACCGATACCCTCTGCCCCTGTTAGATTCAGTGTACACGCCCCTGCATGGAGCCCAAATTTTTACCAAACTGGACCTCAGGAATGCGTACCACCGGGTTCGGATCCGGAAGGGAGAGGAATGGAAGACGGCATTCAACACCCCATTAGGTCATTTTGAGTACCTGGTCATGCCATTCGGCCTCACTAACGCCCCTGCGGCGTTCCAAGCTTTGGTTAATGATGTCTTGTGGGACTTCCTGCACCGATTCGTCTTCGTATATCTGGATGACATACTCATCTTTTCCCCGGACCCTGAGACTCATGTCCAGCATGTACGTCAGGTCCTGCAGCGGTTGTTGGAGAACTGGCTGTTTGTGAAGGGTGAGAAGTGTGAGTTTCACCGCACCTCTTTGTCCTTCCTGGGGTTCATTATCTCCTCCAACTCCGTCGCCCCTGATCTGGCCAAGGTTGCGGCGGTGAGAGATTGGCCCAAACCAACAAGCCGTAGGAAGCTGCAACGGTTCCTCGGCTTCGCAAATTTCTACAGGAGGTTCAATAAGGGCTACAGTCAGGTAGTTAGCCCCCTGACAGCCCTGACCTCTCCAAAAGTCCCCTTCACCTGGTCGGATCGGTGCGAAGCCGCGTTCAAGGAGTTGAAACGCCAGTTCTCGTCTGCACCAGTTCAGCCAGCTGATGCCAGTAGGCATGACAGCTGGCTGAACATCATTCATGCCCGTAACATTAATTTCCACAAGGTTAATAAGCTGTTCCAACTTACAAACACAGTTCTCCAAGACAGCCACCCTCTCTGCCAGCATCACACCACATTTCATAAAAACCCCAAAGTTAACCCACTCCTAAAATTAATAAATGCACGCGATGGTGTCATGTGAGCAGGAACACAGTGTGAGCAGCTGCACCAGTCTTGCCGCTGATGTGGAGAACAATAAAATAAAAATCCAATTTATAATTAGTGAATATCACTGGGTTGATATAAATAATACATAAAAGGGGGAGGCAATCCAGAACCCTGCAGTTAAATAACACTGCTTAAATTTTTTAAAAAGTTAGCGGACACACACACACACACCCCCCCGACCGTTCAGCAACGTGTCACTATGTGTTATGTGATCATTCATTTTCGTTATTTGTTATGTTATTACGTATGTAGGTATTGTCGTCATTATTTCTATAACTGTCCTGGTTGGTGGTTTCTGTGTTTGTAATGTGTGCACTGAGCTGTCATCCAGCTGTCAGTGTGCTGTGATCAGCTGACAGGCCCCTCCTCGTGCTGTGTGCGATCAGATCATGTGATCAGATCTGTATATATATATATATAAGCATTTTATGCACGTGCACATTTTACGACACGCGCACATGTGTGAGACACATGCACCACGTGTGTGGCTTTTTGCAACTCCACACTTGTGGGGCACTTAGACAAATTTCACATCCAGCTCAACAGTGATCGTCTGCTGACTGTTTTCATGGCCACACATTTTTTTAAGTGCCAAATGAGCGCTGTTAGATGTTTGTGTGTGTCACCTGGAATTTGGCCGACACCTGCCGCGAGAGGGTTCGATGGGCTCTCACAGCGCACACTCTGTCTTTCAGAGAGTGTGCACAAATAGTTGTAGCAACAGGTGTGCGAGGTGTTGGAGGCAGCTACGATGTTACACACATTGCATACGATTCTTGCTTCATGCACAATTTGACCAAATTCGCACTATGTGCGAAGGTCCCCTTCATGCGAACAGTTAACATATAAACAAACGGCAGTTCTGATTCTTACCAGATGTCTCACCCATAATTCACACAAAGCCTCATGGGGGCTCGGAATCATCATCGGTATCATCCACAGATACAGTAGTGTTCAGAGTAGTGCTATGTGACTAAAAAGATTAATCCAGGTTTTGAGTATATTTCTTATTGTTACATGGGAAACAAGGTACCAGTAGATTCAATAGATTCTCACGAATCCAACAAGACCAAGCATTCATGATATGCACACTCTTAAGGCTATGAAATTGAGCTATTAGTAAAAAAAAAGTAGATGCACTATATAGGCCCAACACCATAGTAGGAGAAACATGCCTATATCATGATGCTTGCACTACCATGCTTCACTGTCTTCACTGTGAACTGTGGCTTGAATTCAGAGTCCACAAAATATTCCTCCATTTCTCTTTAGGCCAGTTGATGTGTTCTTTAGCAAATTGTAACCTCTTCTGCACATGTCTTTTATTTAACAGAGGGACTTTGCGGGGGATTCTTGCAAATAAATTACCTTCACACAGGCGTCTTCTGTCACAGCACTTACAGGTAACTCCAGACTGTCTTTGATCATCCTGGAGCTGATCAGTGGGTGAGCCTTTGCCATTCTGGTTATTCTTCTATCCATTTTCATCTAAGAAATATAGCAAAGATTCGTCCCATCCTGTCTATGGCTGATGCTGAGACTCTGATTCATGCTTTTGTTTCTTCTAGATTGGACTATTGTAATGCTTTATTTTCTGGTTTACCACAGTCCAGCATCAGGGGTCTTCAACTGGTTCAAAATGCTGCTGCAAGACTTCTGACACGAAGCAGAAGGTTTAACCATATTACGCCGGTTCTGGCATCCCTTCACTGGCTTCCAGTCTCTTTGAGATCGGATTTTAAGGTGTTACTATTGGCCTATAAAATTGTTCACGGACTGGCACCCCCTATCTGGCCGGCCTGGTTGAGTCCTATGTGCCGGCAAGGGCTCTGCGTTCACAGGGTGCAGGACTATTGTGTGTCCCGAGGGTGAAGAAAAAGTCAGCAGGTTACAGAGCTTTTTATCACCGCGCCCCAGCTCTGTGGAATGATCTGCCTGCGCTGATACGACAGTTGGACTCTGTGGAGACTTTTAAAGCCAGTCTGAAGACACATTTGTTCTCCCTGTTTTATCATTAGTATTTTATATGATTGTGTGTCTTTTTTTTTATTCTTTTCATTTATTTTACTTCTTTTACCTTTTTATGGTTAATTTTTTTTTATTGTGTTTTAATCTTATTTCATTTTATTCTGCTTTTAAATGATGTTCGTGAAGCGCTTTGAGGCGATTACTCGTGATTTGGCGCTATATAAATTAATAAATTATAAATTATTATTATTATTATTATGTTTTCTTCCACACGTCTCTGTTTTTTTTTTTTTTGTCCATTTTAAAGCATTGGAGATCATTGTAGATGAACAGCCTATAATTTTTTGCACCTGCGTATAAGTTTTTCCCTCTCCAGGTCAACTTTTTAATCAAACTAGGCTGTTCTTCTGAACAATGTCTTGAACGTCCCATTTTCCTCAGGCTTTCAGAGAGAAAAGCATGTTCAACAGGTGCTGGCTTCATCCTTAAATAAGGGACACCTGATTCACACCTGTTTGTTCCACAAAATTGACAAACTCACTGACTGAATGCCACACTACTATTATTGTGAACACCCCCTTTTCTACTTTTTTTTTTTACTAATAGCCCAATTTCATAGCCTTAAGAGTGTGCATATCATGAATGCTTGGTCTTGTTGGATTTGTGAGAATCTATTGAATCTACTGGTACCTTGTTTCCCATGTAACAATAAGAAATATACTCAAAACCTGGATTAATCTTTTTAGTCACATAGCACTACTATTATTCTGAACACTACTGTACCATATTAGTGAAAGAGATATTTGTAGACTTCAGCTCAAAGGTCTTCTCTTTGGGATCCACTACTGAATGTTCACAGACATATGTACATGTTCTTGTTACACCAATAATAGCCTTGGCCATGGTGGGAAGACCCCACTCTGTGCTGAGCAGCCTGGTGCTGTGTAACCGTCCTTTCATGTCCACCCAACTGTCCAGCACATCCACCCCAAAAACATTAGGGTTCATTGGGTTGGGGTATTTCTGCATTGCTGCCTTGGTCACCGTCTCCCATGGCTGGTTAAATATGTGCTCTGATGCCCAGATCTTCATACTGACAGGCCTGGGAGCCCGGCAACTGACTGACTCTGTGACTGAATGTTTTGGAGTTATGGAGTAAAAACAGCAAATTGGTGACAAAGGTTAATTTCAGTTTGTACAGGGGTCAAAAGTTAAAGTTCCTCCAATTTAGTGGAAAAACTGATGCAAATTATTGGTTGAACTAAAGGGATTAAGAAATGGAATAGTTCTGACCATGTTGAATGTTTGGTCTCCAAAGTAAAAGTTAAATAAGATCGATGTCTGTTGACATGTGACGTGTGTCACCCTGTAACTAAGCACAACCCATGATTTTAGAACCCTATTAGCGAAACAGTAATTTATGTAACTGGAACATTTCATAGTATTTTCATAATAGGCAAACCTAGTGGCTATGATCATAATAAAGTTGGTTTTATTCATCAACTCATATTTCATAAATGCTGTGGCAACACTGGTTCCTGGTTATGACCGTCCCTGCCCATTGTCCATGTAAAGTGGAGTTGCATCAAGAAGCACATCCCGTGTGAAATTTGAGCCACGTCAGCATGTAAATCTGTGTTTGATGTGCTGTGGAGACCCTGAGAACCTGGAGAAGCTGAAAAAACATGTTTTATTTCTGAAATATGTTGACAAACATAATATGAAATATGACTGAAATAGTTAGTTACTGTTATTTGGAAAATTTTATAGTCTTCATTGAATAAATTTCCAACAACACACAACCAGTCAAAATTCAACTGGTGCTGTTTATATTTTAATTATTTTGGTTAGATTAGAAGAATGGTGCTCATATATGAATGATGACAAACTAATGACAATGAAACGATGCGACACAGTCGCGCTCACATCATAAGACATCAGGGGTTCAAATGTGGGCCTGTAGTCACGAGCTGCACCAGCAACTTCTTGGAGTTGATGTGGAAAAACAGGTGCGTCTTATCTGCATCAGTGAATTGTGAGAGTGGTTAATGGAACGGACTGGCTTTCCATCACGGATCCATTTACCGCACAAAACCCACTAAAGCGTGCAGAAGTCTGTTGACTTTATTAGCGTCGAGGGTAACGAGCGCTGATAAGAATCTTCACACACTCTAAAGCTCCTGCACTGAGTCACACATTTGATCAGTGTGGAAAAACTGACCAACACTGAAGCACTGTCATCCAAGAACTTCATCTTTGTAACAAAACGAACCAAGAAGTTCCTCAAAAACACAGAGCAGGACAACAAACCAACATCGGGCTCAGACACCAGATTTGAATCCGTTCAACGACAGTAACACCACACAAATCAAACTCAACATTTATCAGAGGCAGTTTTTCCTGAAGTCTGTGTTCTTGCTCTGGGGGTTGGTAAGGTTTGACCTTACTTGTGTGGAAGCACCTTGAGGCAACTTTGTTGTGATTTTGTGCTGTATAAAAGAAATAAATTAAATTGAAATTGAAGAATAAACTGTCACCATCTCAAAATATGACCCCTTTTGCAAAATTTAACACCTGATTTTTTGCCAAATAAATAAATAAATAAATTCATGCAACTAATCAGGGCCAGTAAACAGGTGTGAACCACAGTTCACACCTGTTTACTGGTAGTGTGGTAGAACACCGTGATTAACTATGGAAGCTTTGAACGAACTTTGGGATGTCAGGATACAATGTGATACTTCGCTTGCACATTTTTTTCTTGATTTATTTAATTTTGCAGGTGCCATGGTAAGTTATCTCATAATTAATTTGATTTTAAAAACTGGTTTAACTGGTTTATCTGATAACCTCCAGTTTGATGTCAGAACTGCATGCCAAAGTCTGAAAAACTGCCCACTTGCAGAGACTAAATATCTAAGAGACCTCATGCACTTAAAAATTTGAAAGTAAGAGAGCCCAAAACCACACTGAGAGGGGACACACTTCAGACTCTGTGAGTGTATGAGGGAGGATGTTGGGACAGGACCAGGGAAGCAAACCGTGGTGGGAAGACCACATGAAACAAGAAAACAGACAACAGACAGTACAGGAACAGAAGACCAGGGGCCTGTACTACGAAGCGGGGTTACTGGCTTATCAGGGTAACTTCGGGAGTAAGTTGATGACGTGTGGAGTAACTTCCCGGTTAACCCGTACTACGAAAGGTGGATAGGTTTTGATCGAGGTATGCTGCCATGGCAATTTATGCTGTGTGCCAAACCTGTTCCGAGCAGGTTATGTTCTCGGTTAGCTTGAGGTTTTCGCTTAACCACTCCCTTTATAAGTACCGTCCATCCACCATCAATCACTCTGAAGACAATGCCGGCCTACCTGGATGATCCGTTTGATATTGGGGCACAAATTGTGAGGGGCTCTCTTCGCAGGGTGAGGGTTTTTAAAGACCGCCAGAATCCGCTGACATACCCGGACGATATTCTCTATGAAAGATATAGATTCTCAGCCGAGGGAATTCGTTATCTTTGTCAGCTGATCGGGCCAGAAGTCTGTAACATCACCCATCGTACACTGTAAAAAAAAGACTTGTTTTTACAGGAAAGCACTGGCAGCTGTGGTTACCAGGGAATTCCTGTAAAAAATACAGCAGTTAAATGTACAAAAAAGAGAGCTCTTGTTTGTAGATTTAATAGTTCCTTTAATGTGAGTCAGCCGTGGTTCATTCACTGTAAATCCATATACATATTATGTCTGTAATGTTATCTACTGTGCTGCTGTATGTTTTACAGGAATTCCCTGGTAACCACAGCTGCCAGCGTTTTCCTGTAAAAACAAGTCATTTTCTACAGTGTAGCAATGCCCCGACGATCGAGCAGATAATGTGCCTTGTGCCTATTTTGCCAGTGGACAATTTATTCCATTCCATTCTATTCCATTCCGTGATGCTGAACATCTGAGCAAGAATACTGTATGTTGTATGATTCGCAGGGTAGTACTTGCTCTATCTGAACTGTTGGATGCATTTGTCGTTTTCCCTGGCCATTTATTCGCAATGCAAATCAAAGAAGGGTTTTATGCAATCGCGGGTAATTACTAATATCAAAATAGGTCTAATGCATGTCCATTAATTAGGCGAAGTGGGGCTTATCAAGCTCTGAATATAAACCTACCGTTCTGAAGGATGTTTTTATATTTCATCTTCACCTGCTGCCAGGTGCGTTTTGCACTGCTATTACATCTGAAATATTGACAGGATTAGGAATAGCAATCATACAGTCAAGGTAGCCTATTTAGGAAACATTAAATTAACCTAACATTTATTAATAGGCCTACGCCCACTTCTGAATCGTGTTGCATCTGGGCGTAATTAATGAAAGAAGGTCATTATTTTACACATATCAGACATTCCACAGGTTAATCATCTGTCACAGATTTGGGGAACAATTGAATTGTACGTACGCATTTACCCAATCAGCAATACGTTGCCAACAAGCCTGTCTTGCTTTATTGGCAGACGATGTGTTCGATTTCCCCCTTAACATAAATTTAAATTCCTCGTAGCTCCGCATAATAATCGTGCATTCTTCTTCGGTAAATTAAGGTGACTGCGCCATCATTGAAAAATGGTGACGTGTGCTGCAACCTGCCCCTTTTATGTGAATGCGCACAAACTCCAATTAGGTTAACACAGGTTCAACAAATCAACATCTTATTCAGCATCGTAGTACCGATTAACACCACTTGAGGAAACCAGGTTTTGTCAACCCCGGTTTAAGAGGTTGACCCTGGGTTACATCTGAGTAAGTTAACCCCACTTCGTAGTACAGGCCCCAGGAAAAGACACATCAAAACAAAACACAGAAAAACAGACGCATCAAACAAAAAACAGAAAGACAGACATATCAAAACAAAAAACAGAAAGACACATCAAAACAAAAACAAAGAGATATATCAAAACTAAAAACAGAAAGACAGACACATCAAAACAAAACAGAAAAACAGACGCATCAAACAAAAAACAAAGACAGACATATCAAAACAAAAAACAGAAAGACACATCAAAACAAAAACAAAGAGATATATCAAATCTAAAAACAGAAAGACAGACACATCAAAACAAAACAGAAAAACAGACGCATCAAAACAAAAAACAAAGCCAGACATATCAAAACAAAACACAGAGATGCATCAAAACAAAAAACAGAAAGACAGACATATCAAAACAAAAAACAGAAAGACACATCAAAACAAAAAACAAAGAGAGATCAAAACTAAAAACAGAAAGACAGACACATCAAAACAAAACAGAAAAACATGCATCAAAACAAAAAAACAAAGACAGACACATCAAAACAAAACACAGAAAGACAGACATATCAAAACAAAACACAGAAAGACAGACATATCAAAACAAAAAACAGAAAGACAGACACATCAAAACAAAAACAGAAAGACACATCAAAACAAAAATAAAGACAGAGATATCAAAACAAAAAACAAATACAGACACATCAAAACAAAACACAGAGATGCATCAAAACAAAAAACAGACAGACAGACATATCAAAACAAAAACATAAAGACAGGTACCTCAAAACAAAATACAGAAAGATAGACATATCAAAACAAAAAAACAAAGACAGACACATCAAAACAAAACACAGAGACGCATCAAAACAAAAAACAAAGACAGACATCAAAACAAAAAAACATGAAGACAGGCACATCAAAACAAAAAAAAACATGAAGACAGGCACATCAAAACAAAACACAGAAAAACAGACATATCAAAACAAAAAACATAAAGACAGACACATAAAAAAACAGAAAAACGGAAGCATCAAAACAAAACACAGAAAGACGGACGCATCAAAACAAAACACAGAAAGACAGATGTATCAAAAAACACAAGAAAGAGGGGAGTGAAGGAAGCATTGTATGTGAAACAGTTGAAACCCAGCCTTAACCGGGGAGGGGGTCTGATACACGCGTTGTCCCCTGGGGTTTCAATCAGCAGTTTCAGTCTTTTGTTCATGGTAATTAGTCATTCACATCATCAGGAGAGTCGTCAGGAAAGGTGTCAGTCCCATCGTTAGGGAGGGACAGCTGCCCTGTCATTAGGAGGGTGCTAACTAGAGCACAATGGGTGCTAATTAGAGCAATTGTTAGTCACTAGCCAGTAGCAGTCTGCCTCTCGGTAGGAGGGGCAGTATGTTGAGGGCTACACGCGTAGGACGGAAGAAATTAAACATGTTTAATTTTCTTCGGCGTACAGCACAGCATGGAGCCTTCACGCGAGTACACGCAGTGCTGTACTACTGTCCGCTACTGTGAGCCTGCCCACACTGCAATACGGTACTGTGTGCCACTTCACATCTCCCTGTTGTTCTTCTGGAGCTATAAATACTGCAAGATCGTTGCTTCACTTTATCATACTGGACTCATTATATGACTGTTCTCTGTGTCGCATCGTTTCATAAAGTGCTTTCTCGCGCATGGTTTCTCTCTCTCTCTCTCTCTCTCTGTCTCTCTGTGACACACACACAGAGAGAGAGAGCGCGCTATCAGACTCCTTAAAATAAAAGCGCTCTCTCTCACTTTTATTGATAGCGTGCATGGTCTGTCTCTCTCTCTCTCTGTGACACAGAGAGAGAGAGAGAGAGACCGCACGCACTGTCAGAGTGCATGGTCTCCATGGTCTTCCCACCATGGAGAGAGAGAGAGTGTTTACAATGGGGTACTCAGGTCAAAGCAGTTTCAGTTTTTTGTTCAGGGTAATTAGTCATTCACATCATCAAGAGAGTCGTCAGGAGAGTCATCAGGAAAGGTGTCAGTCCCATCGTTAGGAGGGACAACTGCCCTGTCCATTACGAGAATGCTAACTAGAGCACAATAGGTGCTTATTAGAGGAATTGTTAGTCACTAGGCAGTAGGAGTCTGTCTCTCAGTAGGAGGGGTCTGGTTAGGTTTAAATCTCCGGCTTTTGTTGGCTTCTGTTATTCTTCTCCATGAGTCAAGACAGAAGTCAGACTACCAGAGCAAGAAATTTAGCTGAGGAAGCTTCTACGATTAGAAGTGAAACATCCTTGCATCAAGCAACCCAGTCCAGTCAAAGACTCAAGCTTCTCTGCTATGGGCGCATCAAAACACAGAAAGACAGATGCATCAAAACAAAACACAGAAAGACAGACACAACAAAACAAAACACAGAAAAACGGACGCATCAAAACAAAACACAGAAAAACAGATGGATCAAACACAGAATGACGGATGCATCAAAACAAAACACAGAAAAATGGACACATCAAAACAAAACTCAGAAAGACGGACGCATCAAAACAAAACACAGAAAAACAGACACATCAAAACAACACAGAAAGATGGACACATCAAAACAAAACACAGAAAAACAGATGCATCAAAACAAAACACAGAAAAACAGAAGAATCAAAACAAACACAGAAAAAGGGATGCATCAAAACAAAACACAGAAAGACAGATGCATCAAAAAGCACAAGAAAGACAGACGCACCAAAACAAAACACAGAAAGACAGACGCATCAAAAAACACAGAAAGACAGATGCATAAAAACAAAACACAGAAAGACAGACGCATAAAAACAAAACACAGAAAGACCGACGCATCAAAACAAAACACAGAAAAACAGACATATCAAAACAAAAAAACAGAAAGACAGATGCACCAGAAAACACAGAAAGACAGATGCATCAAAACAAAACACAGAAAGACAGACATATCAAAACAAAACATATAAAGAAAGATGCATCAAAACAAAACACAGAAAAACAGACACATCAAACCAAAACACAGAAAGACAGACACATCAAAACAAAACACAGAAAGACAGACACTTTGAAAACAAAACACAGAAAGACGGACACATCAAAACACAGAAAGACGGATACATCAAAACAAAACACAGAAAAACAGACGCATCAAAACAAAACACAGAAAAAAGAGAGGCATCAAAACAAAACACAGAAAAACAAATGCATCAAAACAAAACACAGAAAAACAAATGCATCAAAACAAAACAGAAACACAGACGCATCAAAACAATACACAGAAAAATGGACACATCAAAACAAAACTCAGAAAGACAGACGCATCAAAACAAAACTCAGAAATACAGATGCATCAAAAAGCACAAGAAATACAGATGCATCAAAAAGCACAAGAAAGACAGATGCATCAAAACAAAACACAGAAAGAGACACAATCAAAACAAAACAGAAAAACAGACACATCAAAACAAAACACAGAAAAACAGACATATCAAAACAAAAAAACAGAAAGACAGATGCACCAGAAAACACAGAAAGACAGACATATCAAAACAAAACATATATGATGTACAAACTTGACCACTCCATTCTCAGAGAGGTCTGCATTCGGAAACGTCGCTGCAGTTCATCAAAGTCAAGAAGGTTTGCCTGTAGAGGCTTGTTGTCCTATTTAATGTAGCCACGTGCCTTTAGATGCATCAAAACAAAACACAGAAAAACAGACATATCAAACCAAAACACAGAAAAACAGACATATCAAACCAAAACACAGAAAGACAGACATCAAAACAAAACACAAAAAGACAGACACTTTGAAAACAAACAGAAAGACGGATGTATCAAAACAAAACACAGAAAGACGGACACATCAAAACACAGAAAGACGGATACATCAAAACAAAACACAGAAAAACAGACGCATCAAAACAAAACAGAAAGACAGATGCATCAAAACAAAACAGAAAAACAAACGCATCAAAACAATACACAGAAAAATGGACACATCAAAACAAAACTCAGAAAGACAGACGCATCAAAACAAAACACAGAAATACAGATGCATCAAAAAGCACAAGAAAGACAGATGCATCAAAACAAAACATAGACGCAATCAAAACAAAACAGAAAAACAGACGCATCAAAACAAAACACAGAAAAACAGACATATCAAAACAAAAAAACAGAAAGACAGATGCACCAGAAAACACAGAAAGACAGATGCACCAGAAAACACAGAAAGACAGATGCATCAAAACAAAACACAGAAAGACAGATGCATCAAAACAAAACACAGAAAGACAGACATATCAAACCAAAACACAGAAAGACAGACATCAAAACAAAACACAAAAAGACAGACACTTTGAAAACAAACAGAAAGACGGATGCATCAAAACAAAACACAGAAAGACGGACACATCAAAACACAGAAAGACGGATACATCAAAACAAAACACAGAAAAACAGACGCATCAAAACAAAACAGAAAGACAGATGCATCAAAACAAAACAGAAAAACAAACGCATCAAAACAAAACACAGTAAGACAGATGCATCAAAACAAAACAGAAAAACAAACGCATCAAAACAAAACACAGTAAGACAGACGCATCAAAACAAAACACAGAAAAACAAATGCATCAAAACAAAACACAGAAACACAGATGCATCAAAACAAAACACAGAAAGACAGACATATCAAAACAAAACATATATGATGTACAAACTTGACCACTCCATTCTCAGAGAGGTCTGCATTCGGAAACGTCGCTGCAGTTCATCAAAGTCAAGAAGGTTTGCCTGTAGAGGCTTGTTGTCCTTTTTAATGTAGCCACGTGCCTTTAGATGCATCAAAACAAAACACAGAAAAACAGACATATCAAACCAAAACACAGAAAGACAGACACATCAAAACAAAACAAAGAAAGACAGACACTTTGAAAACAAAAAACAGAAAGACGGATGCATCAAAACAAAACACAGAAAGACGGACACATCAAAACAAAACACAGAAAAACAGACGCATCAAAACAAAACAGAAAGACAGACACATCAAAACAAAACACAGTAAGACAGACGCAGCAAAAAATACAGAAAAACAGACACAGCAAAAAACACAGAAAGAGAGACATCAAAACAAAAAACAGAAAGACACATCAAAACAAAAACAGAAAGCTAGACATATCAAAACAAAAAACAGAAAGACAGACATATCAAAAAAAACAAAGACAGACATTTCAAAACAGAAAGACAGACACATCAAAACAAAATACAGAAAGACAGACATATCAGAACAAAAAACAGAAAGATGGACATATCAAAACAAAAAACAGAAAGACAGACACATCAAAACAAAAAACAGAAAGACAGACATATCAAAACAAAACAGAAAGACAGACACATCAAAACAAAAAACAGAAAGACAGACACATCAAAACAAAAAACAGAAAGACAGACATATCAAAACAAAAAACAGAAAGACAGACATTTCAAACCAAAAAACAGAAAGACAGACATATCAAAACAAACAACAAAACAGAAAGACAGACACATCAAAACAAAACACAGAAAGACAGATGCATCAAAACAAAACACAGAAAGACACTGTTGGGTTTTGGATCTGTGACATGTCCTTGTGTTTTGTGTGTTCCCTATCTGCTTGGTCCTGTTTGTTGAGTGCACGTGTGTTTTCCAGTGTGTGTGTGTGTGTGTGTGTGTGTGTGTCTCTCCCTGCATCTGCTCATTTGCTATCTGTGCCTGAGTCTGCTGTGATGTCCATGATGTACACGTCACACATGTGGAGGTGTGGTACCCGTGTCTGTCCTGTGTATGTGGGTGTGTGCATTGGTGGATGTGATCCTTGTGTGTGTTGTATGCATGTGGGATTAAATATCAGCAGTTCGTGTCTTTTGTGTGGGCTTTTTCATATCAGCCATTTGTTTTCTCTGCAAGTATATTTTCCCCACCTTTACGTTTGTGAGCAGCATGCTTGCTGTTCTTTTCTTTCAGCTGTCTTTAGGATTGTGTTTGATGATGATGTGGTTCGCGTTTCCTTCTGTGTATATGATTATCACGGTCATTATTCACACTGGCTTCCAGCAGTGGATTTTTGGCTTTTTGTTTCCTGATGCGTTGCTCCCACTTTCTGTTCATTTTTCGTTCTTACATGTCACTCAGTGTTCACGTGTTGTCTGGTTTGATTTGTGTCAGCTGTCACCCCTAATTCGTTTGGTATTTAGTCACACCAGTTCAATTCTCTGCCGGTCAGTTGGTTCTGTTTACCAATCTGGATTCACGCGCTCAGCCTTCTTGTGTTACTTTTGCTCCAACAGTTTTGACAGTTTGCTTTGTGATTATTTTCTGATATATTTGTTCGACTTTGGATGTTTTTATCACATGGATTTCTTTCTCACATTGCAAAAGACTCTTTGTTGTATTTTGGTTTTGGTTATACTTTGGATTTGGTTACATCATAAAAGTCTCTAGTGGCATTTTATTGTCACTGTGGATTTTGTCTTGTTGTGAAAGACTCTTTCTGCCCTTTTAGGTTTTGGTTGTCTTGGGATAATTCAGGTGTCTTTTATACAGATAATGAGTTCAAACAGGTGCCATTAATGTTGTATGGCTGGGGGGCCTGGCTGCCTTTTTGTTTCTGTCTTTTGTTTTTCCTTCCAGGTGGCTTGCATTTGGGATTGAGTGGCTGTGTTGCTGAGGTTATCAGGACCTCACCCTGATCACCTGCGGCTCATCAGAACTCACAGCTGAGGTGCATCTATATGGATTGGAACATGGTGGCATTTAAGACTGGAGTATACAGTGTGTATTTGCCAGAGACTCGACCTTGTGACCAGACGGGTGAGATCGTCGTCTCGGGAGCCATCTCATCATCAGTGGATGCAGAGAACGTCCAGGGTTTGATGCACGGTCTGTGAAAGAGGAGGGGGTGAGGTCTCACGCTCGTCAGCACACTTCCTGAGGTACGTTAGATTTTGTGACTAACATTTATACAGTCAGTAAATGTGGTGTCCCTCACACCTTTATTATATTGAGCTGTATGTTAGTCATGTATCGGCTTCCACTGCAGTGGAGTTTTGTGAACTGGATGTTCCATGCCTGCAGGTTGGGAAGCTGATTAGTAATCAAGCCAGGAAGTGTTTGCTGTTTGTACGCCTTTAAGTGTTCTCTCTGTGTGTAGAGTGTGGACTCACATAATGGTTCCTTCTTTCACAGACTCGGTTTGTTGCGGCCACCTGGGGGGTGTCGGCGGGGTCCTTGGGTCCGAACAGCTTCTGGCTCCGGACCGTTAGCGCTGCTGGGAGCGCACCACGCCAGACCGCACTTTCTTTTGTTGTTTTTTGTATCACTGTTATGTATTAAATTCAGTTAGCCTTTGTACCGTGCTCTGCTTATTTCATACTGGGTCCTTCAAACGCTGGTCGGTTCTCCGAGCTGCGTCCGACACATAACAATTAATACAGGTAACAGGTGGAGGACAGAAGAACTTCTTAAAGAAGAAGTTACAGGTCTATGAGAGCCAGAAATCTTGCTTGTTTGTGAGTGACCAAATACTTATTTTCCTGTTGTGTGGGCCGCCAGAAGAGGAGGTACTGCTGGCCCACCACCAGAGGGCGCCCTGTCTGGAGTGCGGGCTCCAGGCACCAGAGGGCACAGCCGCCTCACAGGAGCAGCCAGGGTGACAGCTGTCACCGGCAACAGCTGTTACCAATCATCTGATCGGCAGGAGTATATCAGCAGGACGATGTCTCCACCTCTTTGCCGAGATATCGTTCTACCTGGAAGGTAATAATCTCAGCTGACTGCTTGACAGTAACCTTTGTGATTTTTGTGAGTGATTGCAGACTTTTTTCTCCAACAAGAGGTGGAGGTAGCTTCCCTGCCGTGCAGGTTGCTGGGTGCAAACGCGCCCACGTTTAATTGTGTTCTTGTTCCTCGCCAGCAGTACCAGGTCCGACACGCGGAGGCAGTGGCCACCTGGGAGTTCGGGACTTGGTGGCTCCAGTATTCCCGGGGTCCTGTGGCGGAGGAAACCGTGTGGTTCCGGTTCTGCTTTGGAGAGGCGTCTCCTATCTTTGAGCCTGCCCACACGACACCTTTGTGAACTGAATTTTGTCCATTGTTGTAATTTGTTGTATTTGTTGTGCACGTTCGCAACAGTAAAGTGTTGTTATTTGACCTATTCCATTGTCCGTTCATTTGCGCCCCCTGTTGTGGGTCCGTGTACTTACACTTTCCCAACATTTTCCACCATAATTTACAAATAAATTATTTAAAAATCCTATTTTCTGGTTTTTGATTTCCTGGATTTTTTTTTCTCATTTTGTCTCTCACAGTTGAAGTGTACCTATGTTGAAAATTACAGACCTCTCTCATCTTCCTAAGTAGGAGAACTTGCACAATCAGGGACTGACTGAATACTTTTTTGCCCCACTGAATGTTCCCATTATTTGTTCCCTTGTCATAATGTTCCCTGTTGACACTTTGTTCATCTTTGAATTCCATGTTTGTTTTTGCCTTTGGTGACTTGGGTTTGTATTTTTGGTTTTGTGATTTTAGGTTGTACTTTGTTATCATTGTTTTGGTTCTACTCACACCTGAATGTCTGTTTAATTTCAGTCACCTTTTGTTTAGTTTGTTGCGTGTGTTTCAACCATGTCTCCTCTATTTCACACACAAATGAACGTTAGTTTTTTTGTGTGTATGTTTGTTATTGTGCCTGACCTTTTCCTTGTTTAGTTTGCCAGTTTCGTTATGGTGGTTCCACCTGTGAGTTGTTTATGAATACCTTCAGATCTCGTCTCACCTCTTGTTTAGCTGCTGTGTTTAGTTCTTGTGTTCTGCTCATTTCCTTGGTACCTTCCAGTTGGGTTTTTGTTTTGTGTTTGGTTTGGACTTTGTTTTCCCGTGGTGCACTCACTTTACTTATTTGGACTGTATTTCATATGTTGAAGCATTAAATCACGTTGTTTTGCAACTAACCTGTTTCACTGGTGCCTGCATGTTCCTTCTGACATCGTTAAAAAACACAACAGAAGAACCTGACCAAAAACATGAACCCAGCAGGCAGCTCCCCAGACCTGGTGGCATTGAAAGCCATTCTTCTAAATTGAACTTGCTCTTCAACAGTTTTCATAGTAGCTACACCCCCAGGAGAAGTTAGGGTTTTTTGGATCAGGCATGGGACTTGGCGGATGATGATCCCTCGGTGTTTGACTGGTTCCGAAGCTATATAAACTGGACAAGGCGGGTAAGCTTCCAAACTGGGTTTGGAGACTGGAGAACTTCCTGTCGACAAAGCCCTCACTCCCTGAGATAGACTACTACTGTTCCAAAGACGGATTCTGGGGGGCCGAGATTTGGATCCCATAGATGACTCAGACGACTTGATGAGGTGAAACCTTAAGCGGAGCTGCATCCGATGGTCACGATCCATCCATGAGGAGTGCACAGTGGACGTGGACATGTCCTCTCACTGGTGATCTGTCCATGAGGAGTTAGTGGATGAGGAAGTTTGGCCGGCCCGTCTCTTCTTCCGTGGTTTTGAAGTTTCACTGCCAGCAAAGTCCAGTGGGATGAATAAAATCTATCAATGCAGGTATGTACTGATTTAAAAAAAAAACAAAAAAAACCCCGAAAAGGATTGTGCACCCTGGCATAGGATTGTGTAAAATTGTGGAGGCTTGGTGTTCAGTAGAGCAGTGTTGTGTAGATTTACATACAGTAGTGGAGTGTTGTATAGACTTTGAACACTGTGTCCGTGCTCCACCCTGACAGTCCATGAAAAACTTAAAAAGGTTTAATTTTTTGCGTCCTTTTCGCGGACTGCTTTGTGTCTGTGAAAGCAAAATAACTGGCTTCATTTGACTCCATGTTTATTTGATATTGTGTTCATCACTGTGGGAATGCACTGTGAAATGTCCTTGCTTAATCCAGAGACTGTTCATGCAGTTTGCGCAGAGCGACTGATAGCCACATGTTTCTGTCTGACTCAGAGGGACACAGAGTCTGTTCTGTTCGGTGCCTAACTGCAGCCTTGAGACAAAATTCGTCTCTCCACAGCCTGTTTCCAGATGAAGTCATTTTCAGATAGCTGCCAGTATCAGTTTGGGGAGATGAGCTCAAACACTCAGACACTTGCTGTATGCTGTTCGTTGGTGTGTCCAAAGCATTTTGTATAATAAACCTGTTAATTTTGACAAACAGTCAACCTCCTGACTCTTTCTTCCACAACAGCGAGAGACCATTTGATCCAAAGTTTGAAATTTTGCCTCCACATGTCCCTCAGTGTATTGCCATGTCAGGCTGCTTAAACTCGGCGTAGAACTGCATAACTCAGGACCAGGGAGTTGTCAGTGATTCAGGAGAAGAGGTACGTCAGCGCATCCGGAACAGGGGGCCATTAGTCCTTCTAAGAGTTGGGGGTCATCAGTGTGTTGGGAGCAAGGGGCCTTCACTGCATTGGGACCAGGGGGTCTCAGTGTGTCGGAAACAGGGGGCCATCTATGTGTTGGGAGCAGGGTTCATCAGTATGTCAGGAGCAGATGGGCCATAAGTGCATTTGGAAAAGGGAGTTGTCAGTGATTCAGGAGAAGGGGGATGTCAGAGCATCAGGAACAGGGGTCCATTAGTTCTTCCGAGAGCAGGGGGCCATCAGTGAGTCAGGAGTAGGGGGCCATCAGTGCATCGGGACCAGGAGGTCATGAGTGTGTCAGGAGGAGGGGCTATCAGTATGTTGGGTGCATCGGGACCAAGGGGTTGTCAGTGATTCGGGAGAAGGGAGACATAAGAGCATCAGGAACAGGGGGCCTTTAGTCCTTGTGAGAGCAGGGTGCCATCACTGTGTCGGGAGCAGGGGGACATCAGAACATCATGAACAGAGGGCCATTATGGTAAATGGACTGCATTTATATAACGCTTTTCCATCTGCATCAGATGCTCAAAGCACTTTACAAATAATGCCTCACATTCACAGTGATGTCAGGGTGGTGCCATACAAGGCGCTCACTACACATTGGGAGCAAGAAGGGGATTAAGGACCTTTCCCAAGGGCTCTTAGTGATTTCCCGGGCAGGCTGAAATTTGAACCAAGGATCCTCTGGTCTCAAGTCCAAGGCTTACGCCCCTTTCACACCGGGGCTGCTCCCATTTACTTCCTGTGGCATCACGAAGACGAATTTCTGCGTAAGGTGCACGCAGCAGGGGGCAGAGAGGAGGTGAGAACGCAGTCTGCAGGTTCTCTGCACAGAGAAGTCAGAGTGCACAGTTTGGCTGCAGCCAGACTGTGCACTCTGACTTCTCTTCTAGTTTATATTTGTTCTTGTGCTGAGCTGCAGGTCTGCGCTCTGAGTTCTGTTGTAGTTTATCTTTCCTAATTTGTTCACACACGAGATGCGTGTGCGAACAAACCGTCCGTGAGCAAATGTGGAGATGTCTGGAGTTATAGTTAATGTGGATATGTCCTGTCTCTGGCAATCAGTCTGTGAGCAGGACTTATGTCCTTTTTTGTCCTTTTTTTAACTGTGATGAGAGATTTTGAGGGGAGAGCGAGGAACTAACTGCCTGCAGCCAGACAGTTTTTTTTTTCTTTCAATTGTTCACATGTGCGCGCGTGAACGAATCGTCTGTGAGTGGACTGGAGATGTCCGGACTTTTTACTGGATGCCTCTGGCAATCAGTCTGTGAGCAGGACTTTTATGGATTTTATTTAAACACGTTTGTGAGAGAAGAAGCTGCTTCACAGAGCCTCTCTTCACCAGACAGCTCCACACAGAGAGGAGCAGCAGCTGCAATCAGCATTTTTTTTCCCTGTGGTCTTTTTTTAAGCGTGTAGTTTTTACTGCATTGAGTACACGGTATAAAAATAATCCTGTGTGATTTATACTTCGGGTACAATGGAGCACAGCAGGAATCATAAATTGTCGTCGGGCAATGTTGTATTGTGAGTGTTTGGCTTCCAGTCATGCTGAGTACCGTCCTGTTGCTCTGACTTGCGCTGAAACCACTTAATTCTGCATCGAACAGAGGACACAAAAAAAATTAAACGTTTAATTTTTGTTTGCACCCCTCGCGCTGTTGTGGCGCCGAGCTGCATCGTCTTGGCACTAGCTTGCTTCCACGTGGCGTCATCAGTACGATGCATGACACAACTGGGAGCAACTGGATGCAGCGCCAGTGTGAAAGGGGCTTTAACCACTAGACCATCTCCTCCCCTCCCCAGGGGAGTCGTTACTTCCGAGAGCAGGGGCCATCTCAGTGTTGGGAGCAGGGGGCAGTCAAAGCATCGGGACCGGGGGGTCATCAGTGTGTCGGTAGCAGGGGGTAATCAGTATGTGGGGAGCAGGGGGCCGTCAGTGCATCGGACCAGTGGGCCATCAGTGTGTCGGTAGCAGGGGGTCATCAGTATGTGGGGAGCAGGAGGCTGTCAGTGCATCGGACCAGTGGGCCGTCAGTGTGTCGGTAGCAGGGGGTCATCAGTATGTGGGGAACAGGGGGCTGTCAGTGTGTGGGGAACAGAGGGTCATCTTTGTGTCAGGAGCAGGGAGTCTTCAGTATGTCGGAAGCAGGGGTACATGTCTGTGTTGGGAGCAGGTAGTTATCAGAGTGTTGGGAGAAGGGGGCCATCTCACAAATGATAACTTTATCAGATGGAAACAAACACTTGCATTGTGCTTGTGAAAGACAGGGGATGCTTAGAAGTGAGAGATCTGAGAGACTTTAGTAAATGTGGTTTATTAACAGAAAGTGACCTGTCAAAGCAACATTTAACCATATAAATGTCCTTAGTTCTCAAATATTAACTAAGAGAGGACTTAAACAAAAAATAGACATCAGGATACAAAACCTAGTATAGTCTCTGTAATACTGAACTGTTAATCAGGCAAACAAATAATTAATCCAGGATTAAGAGGCTTAGCTGGAGACACAAAAGTCATGGGAAGTGTTTATATTACTTTGCAGTTATTATTCAGATGCAAGAAACTCAGGACCTTCTAATAAACCACTATGACATCTACATGAACAAATCAGAAGAATTAATAAAATGTTGTAGCTCTCTCTAAAATGGGATCATGTTCATTGTGTCAGTACATCTCTGTTCTCCATCCTGCTAAAACTCAAGGTCCCATCCAGACAATTCATCAGGAGGAGGGTCATCAGTGTCTTCTGGAAAAGAGTCAAAATTGCTGTTGTCCAGTGGTCCTTCCACCTGAAAGAACAAACCAGGATGATGTCAGTCATTTATGAAGCAGAGAAAGTTGAATGGACCAAATGATACCCACTGCAGGTGTGAAAGGAGACTCCATGGATCCCTGATGGAGGCCCTCCCAGTTGAACCCTTCAAACCATCTGCAATGGACAGGAATGTATTAACATAAGAATTACCATTATTAACATGGAAATCTTCTAATCATCATTATGGCCTGACTTGTGTTTCTGGATGTCTTTCACTCCATTTTTCTGATTGCCCAGCCTCTCTGAAGGATTGTCTCTGAGTGACACACAAACAGGTATTACAGAGAGGTCACCAGGATTATCTAATGCTACTCTTTACAAGTCAACCATTCAGACCACCTGCAGAGGCGTTTGATGAGGTTACCAGCGCTCTTGGTAATCTTCTTGGGAAATTCAACCATATCGATGCCTCTCAGAATGATGTTGTAGGTCATCATGGGATCTGCTCCTGAAAATGGAGGACTGGACAGAGAGAAGAGTTGGAAGCACATCCATTGCTGTTTCAATCAAATACTGTCCTGAATGTGACCTGCAGTATGTGTTATCCTACAACCCCAATTCCAATGAAGTTGGGACGTTGTGTAAAATGTAAATAAAAACAGAATACAATGATTTGCAAATCCTCTTCAACCTATATTCAATTGAATACACCACAAAGACAAGATATTTAATGTTCAAACTGATAAACTTTATTGTTTTTGTGCAAATATTTTCTCATTTTGAAATGGATGCATACAACACATTTCAAAAAAGCTGGGGCAGTGGTATGTTTACCACTGTGTTACATCACCTTTCCTTCTAACAACACTCAATAAGCATTTGGGAACTGAGGACACTAATTGTGAGTATCATGGCTGGCTGTAAAAGGAGCATCCCCAAAAGGCTCAACCATTCACAAGCGGCTTATCGGAACTGTGCCCACCACTGGCCAGCATGGTCCCATGTGTATCCCTCCTCCCACCCAACATCTCTCAAGTTTAGGATGTCTAGATCACACCAATAACTGGTAACAGTAAAAATACTAGGACTCACTATGACATATGACCACTTTTATTGACCTACCCTAGCCAAAAGAAAATGTCCGAACTCAGCCACACGGGATGTGCAGCCAGCACATTCTGAGTGCCGGTCCCAAGCCCGGATAAATGAGGAGGGTTGCTTCAGGAAGGGCATCCGGCGTAAAACAAGCCAACCCAACTATGCAGACTAAGAATTGAATTTCCATACCGGATCGGTCGAGGCCCGGGTTGACAACGTTCGCCACCGGTGCTGTTACCCAATGGGGTGCTGGTGGAAACTGGGCTACTGCTGGGCGAAGACGACGAAGAAGAGGAGGAGAACATTTCCACAAACAGCGAGAGAAGAAGAAAACTGGAAGGGTGGAAATGAGAGTGGGGACCTTGAATGTTGGTAGTATGACTCGTAAAGGAGAGCTGGCTGATATGATGGAGAGGAGAAAGGTAGACATATTGTGTGTGCAAGAGACCAAGTGGAGGCTTCCAGTTTTGCTGCTCATGGAGTAAGACGCGTGTGACTCGAGCTCCCACAATAACCTTTACTTCTTGACCCATTACCTATCACTTTAAGCCTATTTACATGAGTTGTGCCCCTCTGCTCTGTTGTGGAAGTGTAGTGTTGGAAAATGCCTCCGAAACTGACTAAAGTTGGTGAAAAGACGGATGGAGACGGTACTATCAACAAAGTGGACTTGTTAGCCGCGCTAGCTGAAAACAAAAATGCGCTCTTAGCGGAGCTGAATGCCTCTATCGACAAACTCCATCGGAAGCTAGACGGGTTTCAAGACTCTCTCAACAATCACGATGTGCGGCTGTTATCATTGGAGGAAGGGGCAGTGGCTGTGGATCACCGTTTGGATAAGCTGGAAACCTCCTGTGCTAAGCTACGAGATGCTAATGAGAAGCTACGTGCTAAAGTTGTGGATTTGGAAGGACGGAGCAGGAGGTCTAATATTAGAATCATTGGTCTGGATGAGGACATTGAAGGGCCACAACCTAGCATCTTCTTTGCCGAAATGCTTCAGAAAGTTTTTGGCCCAAATGTTTTCCCATCTCCACCAGAAATAGATCGTGCTCACCGCGGACCGGGCCCTAAGCCGGGGCCTGGTGGTAGGCTGCGCCATGTTATCCTTTGTTTTCACCGCTTTAAAAACAAGGAGAAGGTGATTCGTGAGGCTCGCAGCAAGAAGCAGTTTGACTACGAGGGACACACTTTTAGACTGTACAAGGATTGTTCCCCTGAGGTCGTCAGTCAGCGGAGGGAGTACAAGACTGTTATGTCATCCCTGTATCGCATGGGGCTGAGACCAACTCTACTCTACCCGGCGAAGCTCCGTATTACTCAAGCGGACGGTAAACGTACGTGGTTCGGCTCGGTTGCAGAGGCAGAGAAGTACATGGAGGGGGCTATCAGTTCGTCATAATCTATCTCTCAGTACTTTGTCTTAAAAGAAATGTGCATGGTCGGGCCAGGTCAAAGCTTGCTTTGCTGCTGGTCAGCTACAGTAACTTTCTTATATATGCAACTTGGCCCTGTCTACTCATACCATACTTACAACAAGGTAACTTTTTTAATTTGAGATATTTCTATTTTCCATAAGGCTTACTGAAGCTATTTTTCTTTATTTTATATATATATATATATATATATATATATATATATATATATATATATATATATATATATATATATATATATATATATTTCTTACAGTTCAGGGGGTCTTCTTTACTTTTATTTACTTTATGTGGGATGTGGGTGTTAGAGTAAGTTATAGCAGAATGTTAGATTTTTCTGGAAGGCGTATGCTAGTTAGGTTAGGTGTGCTGTTCGTTCATTTAACAGCTAGGTCCACCACTGGGGGTTTGGGGGGTTTTGAGGGTTTTTTTGAGCTGTCACCAAGGGAGATTATCTGCTTTCTCTTGTTAATAACTATTCTATTCTGTTTGATTATTAAACTTGTACTGAACATGCCACCTTTTTTTTAATTACCTGATGAGTAATTTAAATATTATCAGCTGGAATGTCAAGGGCTTAAACCACCCAATTAAACGCAAGAAGGTCATGACCCATCTCAAGCAATTAAAAGCTAATATGAGGTCTGTTAGAAAAGTATCCAACCTTTTAATTTTTTTCAGAAACCATATGGATTTGAATCACGTGTGATTGCATCAGCCAAGCTTGAACCTTTGTGCGCATGCATGAGTTTTTTCACGCCTGTCGGTTGCGTCATTCGTCTGTGAGCAGGCTTTGTGTGAGCAGTAGTCCACCCCTCTCGTCAGATTTTTATTGCGAATAAAATGACTGAACGATTTGGAGCTTTGCTGCATCAATTTTTTCCAGAAACTGTGAGAGACCTCCAGGTGGACACCATTCGGAAAATTCAGATGGCTTTCAGGGCCGATTTTATGGGGATTACACAGATTAAGGAGTGCTCCAGCCGGTTTAAAGACCGCCCACAGCGTCTGAGAGCACGGCGCACTCTGAGCGCCGATCGACAGGCTGAAACAACCAGATCATTTCCAGCGTGAAGGCTTTGTTGATCCGGGACATCGTCTGACTTACACAACAATGGCAGAAGACGTGGACATCAGTACTTTTTCGGCACATTCCACTGTTACAGGAGTTTTTTTCATGGAAAGAGGAGCGGAGGGAAGCGCCACTGTGCCGCTCATGGCGCGGCACAAAACCACCTCCGTGTTGGTCTCACAGGACGGCTTTCAAGATGGCTTTTCAGTCGTGTGACTATCCGAGAAATTGTGCATGAGCTGGACATGCCCCAACATGTCCTGTGAGGCTTCATCACGGCGTTGCTTTGTGCCATGCGGCTCCACTGCGATGCGCAGAATTCCTCCGCATGTCTGTCTCATTGTGCCGAAAAAGTGCTGATATCCACGTCTTCCGCAATTCCTGTGGAAGTCAGACGACGTCCCAGATCAACAGAGCGTCCAGTTTGTAAATGAACAGCACATTGCACTGTTACAGGAGTTTTTGTCATGGAAAGAGGAGCGGAGGAATGCGCCACCATGCCGCTCATGGCGCGGCACAAAACCACCTCCGTGTTGGTCTGCATGGGGCAAAGCAACGCCGTGATGAAGCCTCACAGGACATGTCCAGCTCATGCACAATTTCTCGGATAGTCACACGACTGAAAAGCCGTCTGAAAGTCGTCCTGTGAGACCAACACGGAGGTGGTTTTGTGCCGCGCCATGAGCGGCACGGTGGCACATTCCTCCGCTCCTCTTTCCATGAAAAAACTCCTGTAACAGTAGAATGTGCCGAAAAAGTACTGATGTCCATGTCTTCTGCCATTGTTGTGTAAGTCAGAAGACGTCCCGGATCAACAAAGCCTTCACGTTGGAAATGATCTGGTTGTTTTGGTACTGTTTTGAGAAAACTAATGAAAATTAAAATTAAAAATATTTAAACACAAGAGACCAAGTGGAAGGGACGTAAGAGCAGGAGCATCAGCGGTGTGTACAAGTTGGTGTACCATGGTGAGGACAGGAAGAGAAATGGTGTTGGGTCATTTTAAAGGAAGAGTACGTTAAAAGTGTGTTGGAGGTTAAGTGAGTGTCTGACAGGGTGATAAGTCTGAAGTTGGAAATTGAAGGGGTGATGATAAATATCATCAGTGCATATGCCCCACAGGTAGGTTGTGAGATGAAGGAGAAAGAAGATTTCTGGAGTGTGTTAGATGAGGTGGTGGAGAGTGTGCCCAAGCATGAAAGAGTGGTGATAGGAGCGGACTTCATTGGGCATGTTGGTGAAGGGAACAGAGGTGATGAGGAAGTAATGGGTAGATATGGTATCAAGGATAGGAATGGGGAAGGACAGATGATAGCTGATTTTGCAAAAAGGATGGAAATGGCTGTGGTGAATACCTACCTATGTTACCCTGTGCTCCTCCAAAGGGAGGAGCACAGGGTAACATATAAGAGTGGAGGAAGGTGCACACAGGTGAACTAAATTCTTCATAGGAGATGCAAGCTAAAAGAAATCAGAGACTATAAGGTGGTGGCAGGAGAGAGTGTCGTTAGACAGCATAGGATGGTTGTTTGTAGGATGACTTTAGAGGTAAAGAAGAAGAGAGTGAGAGCTCAACAAAGGATCAGATGGTGGAAGCTGAAGGAGGAAGACTATGAAATTGCAATTGGCATGCTGACAGACTGTGAAATTTAGCGAGCAGGTGAGAGAAGCACTGGTTGGAGGGGAAGCAATTTTGGACAACTGGAAAAGTACTGCAGATGTGGTGAGGGAGACAGCTAGGACAGTACTAGGTATGACATCTGGACAATGGAAGGAAGACAAGGAGAATTGGTGGTGGAATGAAGAGGTGCAGGAAAGCATAAGGAGAAAGAGGTTGGAAAAAAAGTTTTGGGATAGTCTGAGACATGAAGAAAGTAGACAGGAGTACAAGGAGACGCGGCATAAGGCAAAAAGAGAAGTGGCAAAAGCGAAGGAAAAGGCATATTGCGAGCTGTACAAGAAGTTGAATAGTAAGGAAGGAGAAAAGGACTTGCACCGATTGGCCAGACAAAGGGACAGAGCTGGAAAGGATGTGCAACAGGTTAGGGTGGTAAAAGATGCACATGGTAATGTGCTGACAAGTGATGAGTGTGTGCTGAGAAGGTGGAGGGAATATTTTTGAAGAGCTGATGAATAAAGAAAATGAACGAGAGAAAAGGCTGGATGATGTGGTGAGAGTAAGTCAGGAAGTACAAGAGATTAGTAAGGAAGAAGTGAGGACTGCTATGAAGAGGATGAAGAGTGGAAAGGCAGTTGGTCCAGATGACATTCCAGTGGAGGCATGGAAATGTCTAGGAAAGATGGCAGTGGAGTTTCTAACCAGATTGTTTAATAAAATCTTGGAAAGTGAGAGGATGCCTGAGGAGTGGAGATGAAGTGTGCTGGTTCCTATTTTCAAGAATAAGGGTGATGTGCAGAGCTGCAGTAACTACAGAGGCATAAAGCTGATCAGCCACAGAGCACTACAGAGGCAATGTTTGCTCTGAGAATACTGTTGGAGAAGTATAGAGAAGGACAGAAAGTTACATTGTGTGTTAGTGGACTTAGAAAAAGCTTATGATAGGGTGCCAAGAGAAGAGCTGTGGTATTGTATGAGGAAGTCTGGAGTGGCAGAGAAGTATGTTAGGGTAGTGCAGGACATGTACAAGAATAGTGTGACAGCGGTGAGAAGCGCAGTCGGAATGACAGACTCATTCAAGGTGGAGGTGGGATTACACCAAGGATCAGCTCTGAGTCCTTTCTTGTATGCAGTGGTGATGGACAGGTTGACGGATGAGATCAGACAGGAGTCCCCATGGACTATGATGTTTGCAGATGACATTGTGATCTGCAGTGAGAGTAGAGAGCAAGTTAAGTCTAGTCTGGAGAGGTGGAGATATGCTTTGGAGAGAAGGGGAATGAAAGTCAGTAGAAGCAAGACTGAGTACATGTGTGTGAACAGAAGGGAGCCCAGTGGAATAGTGCAGTTACAAGGAGTAAGTGGTGAAAGTAGATGAGTTTAAATATTTGGGGTCATTCAAAGTAATGGAGAATGTGGTAAAGAGATGAAGAAGAGAGAGCAGGCAGGGTGGAGTGACTGGAGAAAGGTGGCAGGAGTGATTTGTGACCGAAGAATATCAGCAAGACTGAAGGGGAAAGTTCACTCATCTCGGCCGCTAGTACTCGTGATCTCGTTCTTTCGGTCATGAGCCAAATCTCATGACCATAGGTGAGGATCAGAACATAGATCGATCTGTAAATCGAGAGCTTTGCCCCCCTACTCAGCTCTCTCTTCACCACGACGGTCCGATACAGCGACCGCATCACTGCAGATGCTACGCCGATCCGTCTATCGATATCACGCTCCATCCGTCCCTCACTCATGAACAAGACCCTGAGATAATTAAACTCCTCCACTTGAGGCAAGGACACTCCACCGACCTGAAGAGGGCAAAGCACCTTTTTCCGGTCGAGAACCATGGCCTCGGATATGGAGGTGCTGATTTTCATCCCGGACGCTTCACACTCGGCTGCAAACCGCCCCAGTGCACGCTGAAGGTCCTGATTTGATGAAGCCAACAGAACCACATCGTCCGCAAACAGCAGAGACGAGATTCTGTGGTTCCCAAACCAGACCCCCTCTACACCCCAGCTGCGCCTAGAAATTCTGTCCATAAAAATAATGAACAGAACCGGTGACAAAGGGCAGCCCTGGCGGAGGCCAACGTGCACTGGAAACAGGTTTGACTTACTACCGGCAATGCGAACCAAGCTCCTGCTGCGGTCGTACAGGGACCGGATAGCCCTTAGCAAAGGACCCCGGACGCTGTACTCCCGGAGCACTCCCCACAGGGTGCGCCGAGGAACACGGTCGAATGCCTTCTCCAGATCCACAAAACACATGTGGACTGGTTGGGCAAACTCCCATGAACCCTCGAGCACCCGATGGAGCGTGTAGAGCTGGTCCAGTGTGCCGCGACCAGGACGAAACCCACACTGCTCCTCCTGAATTCGAGGTTTGACCATCGGTCGAATTCTCCTCTCCAGTACTCTGGAATAGACCTTACCGGGGAGGCTGAGGAGTGTGATCCCCCTATAGTTGTAACACACCCTCCGGTCCCCCTTCTTAAACAGAGGGACCACCACCCCAGTCTGCCAATCCAGAGGCACTGTCCCCGATCACCACGCGATGTTGCAGAGGCGTGTCAGCCAAGACAGCCCCACAACATCCAGAGACTTAAGGTACTCAGGACGGATTTCATCCACCCCAGGAGCCTTGCCACCGTGGAGCTTTGTAACCACCTCGGTGACTTCAGCCTGGGTAATGGATGAGTCCGCCCCCGAGTCCCCAGTCTCTGCTTCCTCTTCAGAAGACGTGATGATGGGATTGAGGAGATCCTCGAAGTACTCCTTCCACCACCCGACAACATCCCCAGTCAGGGTCAACAGCTCCCCACCCGCACCGTAAACAGTGCTGGTGGAGAGCTGCTTCCGCCTCCTGAGGCGTCGGACGGTTTGCCAGAATCTCTTTGAGGCCGACCGATAGTCCTCCTCCATAGCCTCCCCGAACTCCTCCCAGACCCAAGTTTTTGCCTCTGTGACCGCACGGGCTGCGGCACGCTTGGCCTGCTGGTACCTGTCAGCTGCCACTGGGGTCCCACCTACCAACAAAGATAAGTCACTCGGGAGGAGTTGAGCCGCTGCTCCTCCACGTCGAAAGGAGTCAGTTGAGGTGGCTCGGGCATCTTTTCCGGATGCCCCCTGGACGCCTTGCTGGAGAGGTGTTCCGGGCACGTCCCGCTGGGAGGAGGCCCCGGGGAAGACCCAGGACACGCTGGAGGGACTACATCTCTTGGCTGGCTTGGGAACGCCTTGGGGTTCCCCCGGAGGAGCTGGAGGAGGTGTGTGTGGATCGGGAGGTCTGAGCGGCTTTGCTTGAGCTGCTGCCCCCGCGACCCGACTCCGGATAAAGCGGAAGAAAATGGATGGATGGATGGATAGTACTGAGACCAGCTATGTTGTACGGTTTAGACAGGAGGCGGACCTGAAGGTGGCAGAGCTGAAGATGTTGAGATTTTCTTTGGGAGTGACAAGAATGGACAAGATTAAGAATGAACATATCAGAGGGACAGCTCAGGTGGGACGGTTTGGAGAGGCGAGATTGAGATGGTTTGGACATGTGCAGAGGAGGAATCCAGGGCATATAGGGAGAAGGATGCTGAGGATGGAGCCAACAGGCAAGAGGAGAAGAGGGAGGCCAAAGAGGAGGTTTATGGATGTGCTGAGGGAGGACATGCAGGTGGTTGGTGTGACAGAGGAAGATACAGAGGATGGTGAGATGGAAACAATTGATCTGCTGTGGCGACCCCTAACGGGAACAGCCGAAAGACAAAGAATAAGAAGCCAAAAGAAAATGTCCAATTATAAAATCAAAGCAAAACACAGAAAGACAGACGCAACAAACCAAAATGCAGAAAGACAGACACATCAAAACAAAGGCAGAAAAACAGATGCATCAAACCAAAACAAAACGCAGAAAGACAGATGCAGCAAACCAAAATGCAGAAAGACAGACACATCAAAACAAAAGGCATAAAAACAGATGCATCAAACCAAAACAAAATGCAGAAAGACAGACGCATCAAACCAAAATAAAACGCAGAAAGACAGACACATCAAACCAAAATAGAATGCAGAAAGACAGACGCAGCAAACCAAAATGCAGAAAGACAGACGCATCAAACCAAAATGCAGAAAGACAGGCGCATCAAACCAAAATGTGACAAGACAGACACATCAAACCAAAATGCAGAAAGACAGACGCATCAAACCAAAATGCAGAAAGACAGACACATCAAAACAAAAGGTGGAAAGACAGACACGTCAATCCAAAATGCAGAAAGACAGACACATCAAACCAAAATGCAGAAAGAAAGACAGATGCATCAAAACAAAATGTGGAAAGATAGACACATCAAAACAAAAGGTGGAAAGACAGACACAACAAAGGAAAAGATGGAAAGACAGACGCATCACACCAAAATGCAGAAAGACAGACACATCAAAACAAAATGCACAAAGACAGATGCATCAAAACAAAATGCAGAAAGACAGACGCATCAAAACAAAATGCAGAAAGACAGACACATCAAAACAAAATGCAGAAAGACAGACGCATCAAACCAAAATGCAGAAAGACAGACTCATCAAACCAAAATAAAACGCAGAAAGACAGACACATCAAACCAAAATAAAATGCAGAAAGACAGATGCAGCAAACCAAAATGCAGAAAGACAGACACATCAAAACAAAAGGCAGAAAAACAGATGCATCAAACCAAAACAAAATGCAGAAAGACAGACACATCAAAACAAAAGGTGGAAAGACAGACACATCAAACCAAAATGCAGAAAGACAAATGCATCAAACCAAAATGCAGAAAGACAGACGCATCAAACCAACATGCAGAAGGAAAGACAGACGCATCAAACCAACATGCAGAAGGACAGGCGCATCAAACCAAAATGTGGAAAGACAGACACATCAAACCAAAATGCAGAAAGACAGACGCATCAAACCAAAATGCAGAAAGACAGACACATCAAAACAAAAGGTGGAAAGACAGACACATCAAACCAAAATGCAGAAAGACAGACACATCAAACCAAAATGCAGAAAGACAGACACATCAAACCAAAATGCAGAAAGACAGACACATCAAAACAAAAGGTGGAAAGACAGACACATCAAACCAAAATGCTGAAAGACAGACACATCAAACCAAAATGCAGAAAGACAGATGCATCAAAACAAAATGTGGAAAGACAGACACATCAAAACAAAAGGTGCAAAGACAGACACAACAAAGGAAAAGATGGAAAGACAGACGCATCACACCAAAATGCAGAAAGACAGACACATCAAAACAAAATGCACAAAGACAGATGCATCAAAAAATGCAGAAAGACAGACGCATCAAACCAAAATGCAGAAAGACAGACACATCAAAACAAAAGGTGGAAAGACAGACACATCAAAACAAAAGGTGGAAAGACAGACACATCAAACCAAAATGCAGAAAGACAGACGCAACAAACCAAAATGCTGAAAGACAGACACATCAAACCAAAATGCAGAAAGACAGATGCATCAAAACAAAATGTGGAAAGACAGACACATCAAAACAAAAGGTGCAAAGACAGACACAACAAAGGAAAAGATGGAAAGACAGACGCATCACACCAAAATGCAGAAAGACAGACACATCAAAACAAAATGCACAAAGACAGATGCATCAAAAAATGCAGAAAGACAGACGCATCAAAACAAAATGCAGAAAGACAGACACATCAAAACAAAATGCAGAAAGACAGACGCATCAAACCAAAATGCAGAAAGACAGACTCATCAAACCAAAATGCAGAAAGACAGACACATCAAAACAAAAGGTGGAAAGACAGACACATCAAAACAAAATGCGGAAAGACAAGACACATCAAACCAAAATGCAGAAAGACAGACACATAAAAACCACAACTTAACTTTGGACTGGTCTAGTGGTTAAGGTGTTGGGCTTGAGACCAGAAGATCCTGGGTTCAAATCCCCGCCTGACTGGAAAATCACTAAGGGCCCTTGGTCTTTAAAGATCATTAAAGGTCATTAAAGGTCTTTAATCCCCTATTGCTCCCAGTGTGTATTGAGCGCCTTGTATGGCAGCACCCTGACATCGGGGTGAATGTGAGGCATAATTGTAAAGCACTTTGAGCGTCTGATGCAGATGGAAAAGCGCTATATAAATGCAGTCCATTTACCATTTACTGACTGACTTTACCACCAGAGAGCCGTCTTAAGGATCCCTGTCATCATAGCAACAAACCCATAATAAAAACATGGCCTTCAAGCAGATAGGACTGACGTTGGTACCGCAGGCTGTGCCTGCAGAGATGGACAAACGGCAACATTTCACCAAAATAACCTTAATAATAATCACCTTCATCACCATCATCACAACCTTCAGATTATGAAGGCGTCACGTGATATAAAGGTGCACCCTAGACAGGACGCCAGTCTGTCGCATGGACACATAAAGACAGACACATTCACACCCGATGGCACACCTACAGTCCAAAGTTTCCAATCCAACTAACCTGCATGTCTGTGGATGTGGGAGGAAGCCGAAGCACCCGGCTTCTCCCTGTGTCTCCCCACACAGACACATGGAGAACACGCAAACTCCACACAGAAAGATCACAGGTGGCCATCGATCCGATGACCTTCTTGCTGTGAGGCAACAGTGCTAACCACTAAGCCACTGTGCTGCCATTATTATTATTATTAGTAGTAGTAGTATTAGTATTAGTAGTAGTAGTGGTAGTGGTAGTCAAGATAGTTTTTTTCCCTTTCTCTTCCTTTTGGATTGTTACGATTGATGGGTTGTTGGATTGTTGTGTTGACTTGTTGGGTTGTTGTGTTGATGGAGTGTTGTGTTGTCGGGTTATTGGATTGTTGTGTTGTTGGGTTCTTTGATTGTTGCATTGATGGGTTGTTGAATTGTTGTGTTGTTGGCTTGTTGTGTTGATGGGGTGTTATGTTGATGGGGTGTTGTTGGTTTGGTGTATTGATGGGTGTTGTGTTGTTGGATTGTTGTGCAGTTGGGTTATTGGACTGTTGTGTTGATGGGTTGTTGGATTGTTGTGTTGATGGGTTGTTGTGTTGTTGGATTTTTATGGGTATTGTGTTGTTTTGTTGGATTGTTGTGCTGTTGGATCGTTGTATTGATTGGGTTTTCAGTTGTTGGATTATTGTGCAGTTTTGTATTGTTGTCCTGATGGAGTGTTGTGTTGTTGGGTTCTTGGATTGTTGCGTTGATGGGTTGTTGACTTGTTGTGTTGTTATGTTGATGGCGTGTTGTGTTGATGGGGTGTTGCTGGATTGTTGTGTTGAAGAGGTGTTGTTGGATTGTTGTGCAGTTGGGTTTATGGTTCATTGTTTTGTTGGGTTATTCGATTGTTGATGGTTTGTTGGATTGTTGTGTTGATGGGTTTTTAGATTGTTGTGTTGTTGGATTGTTGTGTTGATGGGCATTGTGTTGTTGGATTTTTATCTGTATTGTGTTGCTGTTTTGATGGGGTGTTGTGTTGTTGTGGAGTTGGGGTGTTGGATTGTTGTGTTGTTAGATCGATGTATTGATTGGGTGTTGGGTTGTTGGATTCTTGTGCTGTTTGGTTGTTAGACTGTCATGTTTTGTATTGATGTCCTGATGAGGTGTTGTGTTGTTTGGGTTGACTTGTTGTGTTGTTGGATTGTTGTGTTGTTGGGTTGTTATGCTGATGGCGTGTTGTGTTGATGGGGTGTTGTTGGATTGTTGTGCAGTTGAGTTGTTGGATTTTTTTTGTTGTTGTTGATGGGGTGTTGGGTTGTTGGATTCTTGTGCTGTTCGGTTGTTCGACTGTCGTGTTGATGGGTGCTGTGTTGTTGGTTTTTTATGTGTATTGTGTTGTGTTGATGGGGTGTTGGATTGTTGTGCAGTTGAGGTGTTTGTTGTGTTGATGGGGTGTTGGACCGTTGTGCAGTTAGGTTGTTCTACTGTTGTGTTGATGGTTGTTGGATTGTTGTGTAGATGGGGTATTGGATTGTTGTGTTTACGGGGTGTCGGATTGTTGTGTTGTTGGATTATTGGATTGTTGTTCAGTTGGGTTGCTGGATTGTTGTGCCGTTGGGTTATTCGTTTGTTGTGTTGATGGGGGGGTTGTGTTGTTGGGTTATTGTGTTGATGGGGGGTTAGGGTGTTAGATTGTTGTGTTGATGGGATGTTAGATTGTTGCATTTTGGGGCAGTTAGGTTTTTGGATTGTTGTGTGGATGGGGTGTTGGATTGCTGTGTTGTGCAGACTGTTTGGGAGGTGATGGTCTAGTGCTTAAGCGTTGGGCTTGAGACCAGAAGATCCTTGGTTCAAGTCCCAACCTGACCAGACAATCACTAAGGGCCCTTGGGCAAGGGGTCCTTAATCCCCAAGTTGCTCCCGGTGTGTAGTGAGTGCCTTGCATGGCAGCACCCTGATATCAGGGTGAATGTGAGGCATTATTGTAAATCACTGGGCATTTGATGCAGATGGAAAAGTGTTATATAAATGCAGTCCATTTTATGGGTTGTTGGATTATTGGATTGTTCTGTTGGTGTTGTGTGTATTGTATTGTGTTGATGGGGTGTTGGACTGTTGTGCAGTTGGGGTGTTTGTTGTGTTGATGGAGTGTTGTGTTGTTGGATTGTTGTTCAGTTGGGTTGTTGGATTGTTGTGCCATTGGGTTATTTGTTTGTTGTGTTGATGGGGAGGTTGTGTTGTTGGATTGTTGTGTTGATGGGGGGTTGTGTTGTTGGATTGTTGTATTGATGGGGGTTGTGTTGTTAGGTTGTTGTGTTGATGAGGTGTTGTAGGATTGGTGTGTTGATGAGGTGTTGTAGGATTGGTGTGTTGTGGGATTATTGTACAGTTGGGTTGTTGGACTGTTGTGTTGATGGGGTGTTGGACTGTTGTGCAGTTGGGGTGTTTGTTGTGTTGATGGAGTGTTGTGTTGTTGGGTTATTGGATTGTTGTTCAGTTGGGTTGTTGGATTGTTGTGTTGTTGGGTTATTCATTTGTTGTGTTGATGGGGGGTTGTGTTGTGGGATTGTTGTGTTGATGGGGGGTTGTGTTGTTCGGTGGTTGTGTTGATAAGGTATTGTGTTGATAGGGTGTTGTGTTGTGGGATTGTTGAGCAGTTGGGTTGTTGGATTGTTGTGTTGATGGTGAGGTTGTGTTGTTGGATTGTTGTGTTGATGGGGGTTGTGTTGTATTGTTGTATTGATGGGGGTTGTGTTGTTAGGTTGTTGTGTTGATGAGGTGTTGTAGGATTGGTGTGTTGTGGGATTATTGTACAGTTGGGTTGTTGGACTGTTGTGTTGATGGGTTGTTGGATTGTTGTGTTGATGGATTATTGGATTGTTGTCTAGATGGGTTATTGGATTATTGTGTTGATGGGGTGTCCGATTGTTGTGTTGTTGGTTTAGTGGATTGTTGTGTTGGATAATTGTGTTGATGGAGTGTTGTGTTGTTGGGTTATTGGATTGTTGTTCAGTTGGGTTGTTGGATTGTTGTGTTGTTGGGTTATTCATTTGTTGTGTTGATGGGGGGTTGTGTTGTGGGATTGTTGTGTTGATGGGGGGTTGTGTTGTTTGGTGGTTGTGTTGATAAGGTGTTGTGTTGATAGGGTGTTGTGTTGTGGGATTGTTGAGCAGTTGGGTTGTTGGATTGTTGTGTTGATGGGTTGTTGGATTGTTGTGTAGATGGGTTATTGGATTGTTGTGTTGATGGGGTGTCAAATTCTTGTGTTCTTGGTTTCATGGATTGTTGTGTTGGATTTTTGTGCTGATGGAGTGTTGTGATGTTGGGTTATTGGATTGTTGTGTTGATGGGGTGTTGTGTTGTTAGGTTGTTGGATTGTTGTGTTGATGGGTTGTTGGTGGGACTGTTGTGTTGTTGAGATACTGGATAGTTGCATTGAGGGGTTGTTGAATTGTTGTGTTGTTGGATTGTTGTGCTGATGGAGTATTATGATGTGGGATTGTTGTACAGTTGAGTTGTTGTGTTGATGGGGTGTTGGATTGTTGTACAGTTGGGTTGTTGGACTGTTGTGTTGTGGGATTGTTGTGCAGTTGGGTTGTTGGACTGTTGTGTTGATGGGTTGTTGGAGTGTTGTGTTGATGGGTTATTCACTTGTTTTGATGGGGGGTTGTGTTGTTGGATTGTTGTGTTGATGGGGTGTTGTGTTGTTGGACTGTTGTACAGTTGGGTTGTTGGACTGTTGTGTTGTTGGATTGTTGTGGACTGTTGTGTTGATGGGTTGTTGGATTGTTGTGTTGATGGGTTGTTGGATTGTTGTGTTGATGGGGTGTCCGATTGTTGTGTTGTTGGTTTAGTGGATTGTTGTGTTGGATTTTTGTGCTGATGGAGTGTTGTGATGTTGGGTTATTGGATTGTTGTGTTGATGGGGTGTTGTGTTGTTAGGTTGTTGGATTGTTGTGTTGATGGGTTGTCGGATTGTTGTGTTGTTGAGATACTGGATAGTTGCATTGAGGGGTTGTTGAATTGTTGTGTTGTTGGATTGTTGTACAGTTGGGTTGTTGTACAGTTGGGTTGTTGGACTGTTGTGTTGTTGGATTGTTGTGTTGTTGGATTGTTGTGCAATTGGGTTGTTGGACTGTTGTGTTGATGGGTTGTTGGATTGTTGTGTTGATGGGATATTGGATTGTTGTGTTGACGGGGTGTCCGATTGTTGTGTTGTTGGGTTATTGGATTATTGTTCAGTTGTGTTGTTGGGTTATTCACTTGTTATTTTAATGGGGGGTTGTGTTGTTGGATTGTTGTGTTGATGGGGGGTTGTGTTGTTCGGTGGTTGTGTTGATAAGGTGTTGTGTTGATAGGGTGTTGTGTTGTGGGATTGTTGTGCAGTTGGATTGTTGGACTGTTGTGTTGATGGGTTGTTGGATTGTTGTGTTGATGGGGTGTCAGATTCGTGTGTTCTTGGTTTTGTGGATTGTTGCGTTGGATTTTTGTGCTGATGGAGTGTTGTGATGTTGGGTTATTGGATTGTTGTGTTGATGGGGTGTTGTGTTGTTAGGTTGTTGGATTGTTGTGTTGATGGGTTGTCAGATTGTTGTGTTGAGAAACTGGATTGTTGCATTGATTGGTTGTTGAATTGTGTTGAGTTGTTGGATTGTTGTGCTGATGGAGTGTTGTGATGTTGGGTTATTGGATTGTTGTGTTGATGGTAGTTGTGTTGTTTGATTGTTGTGTTGATGGGGTGTTGTGTTGTTGAATTGTTGTGTTGTCGGATTGTTGTGTTGTTGAGATATTGGATTGTTGCATTGATGGATTGTTGAATTGTTGTGTTGAATTGTTGGATTGTTGTGCTGATGGAGTGTTGTGATGTTGGGTTATTAGATTGTTGTGTTTTTGGTAGTTGTGTTGTTTGATTGTTGTGTTGATGGGGTGTTGTGTTGAGTTGTTGGATTGTTGTGCTGATGGAGTATTGTGATGTTGGGTTATTGGATTGTTGTGTTGATGGGGGTTGTGTTGTTGGATTGTTGTGTTGATGGGGTGTTGTGTTGTTGAATTGTTGTGTTGAGTTGTTGGGTTTCTCAAGGAGTGAAGATGCTGATGAAAGTTGTCTCAGGGGATCCACAGGCGTTAATGTCACAGGATCGGTGATAGTAAAGTGTTAGCATCGTGTTGGTGTAGTATGCAGATGCTACAGCTTCTGTTGATGGAGTGGTTGGTCAACTATTTGCAGCTCAGGTCAGAAAATGTCCAGATTGCTCAGGAGATTGAATGGGGTGATATGGTGCTTAAACATGGCCAAGAAGACCTCGCCAAATGTGTCAAAGAAGGCCGGGGTGTTTCCGCCAACACCACAGGATCTGCATACCATGAACTCAGAACCCTTATGCATGGTCTTCAAAAAATACTAAGCCATCTGGCAGAGGACAGAATAACAAATGTGACCTGAGACACATCACTCAGGTATGAGCTGGACTGAAGACTGAAGGTCATGTGGAAAAAGATAAAAAAAAAGGCACAAACTCTTTGAGTCTCCAACATACCATTCATTCTATGCGGCTAAGTGGCAGATACTGTAATGAATGAATGAATGTGATAGATTGCCTCCCCCAGCTTGCGTCTTCGCAGCTTCCTCTCACAGACAGACTGTCCGCTGGTCTTTCTGTTGGCTTATTCTCTTTACTAACACTTGCAGTCTTCACAGGTGAAACTCAAGAATGAAACTAAGATTGGACGCATCACGAGGTAAAAACTCTCCACTGATATTCATCTGCTGATGTCAAGCTAAAACAAATAGTTTGGTCATGTTGTTCCTGTTAGTTAGTTATTTGTTGGTGTATTTTTGGTTTTCTTCCTGATATCATCTCCTCTTACCTGCCGCTGAGCAGCTCAAAGACGAGTATCCCCAGAGACCAACAGTCAGCTGAGCTGTCATGACCTTTGTTCAGGATGATCTCAGGTGCCACATACTCGGGCGTTCCACAAAATGTCCACGTCTTCTTACCTAGGCCAACCTTCTTAGCAAATCCAAAGTCCACCTGATCAAGAAAGTAAGTGATGAAGAGCAAAGTAAGAATTCAGCAGGTTTGGAGCACAGAATGTTCTAAAGCTCATGGCTGATGCAAACCCTGGATACATTCGTGTTCCATAGATCATGTTACTGTACATGCAAACTTTTCTGATCATGACAACTTTTTGTTAAAAAAGTCAGTGTCCTTTTATTCTCTCACTCTCAAACTAGACTCATTTACGCATCATGCAGGGAACATGGTAATTCAAAGAAAATGAGATATCATGAGCAATGTTTTTGAACAAACATCACTTCCTTTTATGATTTCCTTGTGACTTAATCATGACATTACTGATACCAATCAGTCAGAAATATTTTGCTGATCAACATAAATTTGAGATTATCTCTGTAGCCCTCACGGGCACTGGGTGCCAATAGGCAGGGCAGGCAATTGCTTGGGGCCTCCAGAGGGCAGACAAACTTTGAACCAATTCAGAACCACAACAGCAGTGAGACAGGGAAGGATTTGCCTTCACAGCGCGGTCGGCTGTCTCACAGTCTCTGATGCAGTAATGGGCGGGTATCCCAATACCCGGCCGCTGTGCATAAAGTGATGACATCATAGCATACGCAACCCAAGAACTGTCCGCAGACGATAACATGAAAAGGGGAGAAGTGTGTGTTGGTCCCAATATGGATATTCCAGATGATTATCTCATGGATAGTCCGACAATGAACAGCAGCCAAAGCAGCCAGCTTGATGAGGACACCCTGCCGAATTTGGAGAGCAGCGCGGTACCAGCCAACACGACAAAAGTTAAAGAGAGCCAACTTTTTATGTACACATTTGCTGGGTGTTGTGCGTTTTGAAATGACATTAAATATTGTTAATGTGATTCCACATGTTGTGTATCTCAGTGATAATAATGCAAATAACATGCAGTTGTCATGTGGTTTGATTTTCTGAGTCCCTCCTTCCATGCAGTCGCCCGCAATGACAGATATTCGCCCGGGCATGGACGGTGGGACTCTGAAAATGCATACCGCCCTCCAAAAGCATGTTATTTTATTAGTATGGAGGATCCCAGTCAGCCTCTGCACACCGTCATCAGCCACAAACCAACAGACTGAAAAACTCCTTTGTCCCTCAGACCAGACTGTACAACTCCTCACTCAGGGGGAGGAGGAGGAACAGGAAGACAGAGGATGGGAAGGAGAGCAACAGTAGTACTCAGTAAACCACTCAGTATATCTGGTATTTATGTTGTGTATTTGTATTTTTATTTCTATTTACAAACTGTTTTTCTTTTTTACTATCACTTTTGATACCCTGTGTCCTGCTATACAGTGCTGCTGGAACCACAATGCCCCAGAGGGAGTCTTCCCAAGTGATCAATAAAATTCTATCTAATCCAATGTACGAGGTCTGTTAGAAAAGTCACGGACCTTTTAATTTTTTGCAAAAACTATATGGATTTGAATCATGTGTGATTGCATCAGCCAAGCTTGAACCTTTGTGCACATGCGTGAGTTTTTTGACGCCTGTCAGTTGCATCATTCGCCTGTGAGCACGCCTTGTGGGAGCAGTGGTCCAGCCCCCTCATTGATTTTCATTGTCAGGAAATTGGCTGATCGACTACCGCTTTGCTTCATCAAACATTTTTCAGAAAGTGTGAGAGACAGACAAGTGGAAACCATTTGGAAAATTCAGATGGCTTTTGGTGAAGATCTTATGGGGATCACAGAGATTAAGGACAATTACAACTGGATTAAAGACAGCCCACAGTGGCGGATGGCGCGCCGCGCACCGAGCGGCGATCGACAGGCTCAAACGACCAGATCATTTCGAAAGTGAACGCTTTGTTGATCCGGGATGTCGTCTGACTACCAGAGAAATGGCAAGACAGCTGGACATAGCACTTTTTCAGCACATTCCATTGTTACAGGAGTTTTTGTAATGGAAAGAGGAGCGGAGAAATTCGCCACGGAGCCGCTCATGGTGCGGGACGAAAGCACCTCCGTGTTGGTCTCACAGAACAAGCCCTGACATGCCCAGCTCTTGCACCATTCAGAAAATTCAGACGGCTTTCGGTGGCTTTTCAGTCGTGTGACTATCAGAGAAATTGTGGACGGGCTGGACATGCCATAACATGTCCTGCGAGGCTTCATCATGGCATTGCTTTTTGTTCTGTGCTCTGCGCCTCCGTCCCGACACGTGAATCCCTCCGCACGTCTTTTCATGCCAAAAAAGTGCTGATGTCAAACTCTTCTGCCATTTCTGTGGTAGTCAGACGACGTCCCGGATCAACAAAGCATTTACTTTGGAAATGAACAGCACATTCCACTGTTACAGGATTTTTTTGTCATGAAAAGACGTGCAGAGGGATTCGCACGTCGGGACAGAGGCGCAGGGCACAGAACAAAAAGCAACGCCGTGATGAAGCCTCACAGGACATGTTGTGGCATGTCCAGCCCATCCACAATTTCTCGGATAGACACACGACTGAAAAGCCACCGAAAACCATCTGAATTTTCCGAATGGTGCAAGAGCTGGGCATGTTAGAGCTTGTCCTCTGAGACCAACACGGAGGTGCTTTCATCCTGCACCATGAGCGGCTCCGTGGCGAATTTCTCCGCTCGTCTTTCCATTACAAAAACTCCTGTAACAGTGGAATGTGCCAAAAAAGTGCTATGTCCAGCTGTCTTGCCATTTCTCTGGTAGTCAGACGACATCCCGGATCAACAAAGCGTTCACTTTTGAAATGATCTGGTCGTTCGAGCCTGTCGATCGCTGCTTGGTGCGCGGCGCGCCATCCGCCGCTGTGGGCCATCTTTAATCCAGTTGTAATTGTCCTTAATCTCTGTGATCCCCATAAGATCTTCACCAAAAGCCATCAGAATTTTCCAAATGGTTTCCACTTGGCTGTCTCTCACACTTTCTGAAAAAATTTTGACGAAGCAAAGCAGCAGTCGATCAGCCAATTTCCTGACTATGAAAATCTGACGAGGGGGCTGGACCACTCCTCCCACAAGGCGTGCTCAAAGACAAATGACACAACCGACAGGCGTGAAAAAACTCACGCATGTGCACGAAGGTTCAAGCTTGGCTGATGCAGTCACACATATTTAAAATCCATATAGTTTTTGCAAAAAATAAAAAGGTCCGTTACTTTTCTAACAGACCTCGTATTCTAATCTAAATTATTGACATTATGTGCAAGAATGTTGTACACTGCTAAGTTTTAATTAAACAGTTGGATTCCTCTGGTCCGCACCAGTTCTAAGTCAGCTGCTAGGCGCCAGCCGAGGTGAGGTTGCCACAGTTCCTTTGAAAAAGTAATCCAATTACTGATCACTTATTACTCCTTGAAAAAGTAACAGTTACTTTACTGATTACTCAGTTTTAAAAGTAACTAAGTTAGATTACTAGTTACTTTATTCGTTACTTTCAGGAGCTGCTGACAACAACCCCTCTGCCACCTCAAAATGAAAATTATAACCTGTTTTGCCAATACTCACTTTATAGTCATTTAATAGGGTTCTAATGAGGAATAGTTTGCCCCATCTGTCATGTTTAGTTATGCGCTTGGGACTGCGGCAAGGGCGGTCACATCTCCTCCTCCCTCCTGTTGTCTCTATCGCTGTCTCCAACCTTCAAAGTCTCGACTTCACCAGACTGTGAATTCTTCAAATTGCATTCAGAATAACCATGGAATTGATCAGGTGGTCTCTCAACGCTATTGACACCATCTTTTCAACAAGGAAATCAGGGCTGGGGGACCCTGCGTGCCCAGAAGGAACCTATTCTGCGGGCTATGTTCTCGATGCCTAGAAGGAGTGGCGTCTGGCGTGCTTGGTACCACTCTCTGTGGAAGACGTCAAGGATGTATTCTTATTTGTCTTTATGGTAGTTGGGCTTCTGCTGTCAGGATTATGCGCTGCCCTGATCTACCAGAAAATTGGCAAGACGGCTACCACGAAAACCATAATCCCACGTCTGTCTGTCATGATTACTGAGGTTGGCAAGGCTGTACACTACAGTCTCAGACTGCGTTGACTCTTGAACTGAAATGCAAGTTGGAATGCATCTCGGAGCAGCTGTCTGCCCTGCAAAGGCATTGATGTTGGAGACCAGTGAATATTCATTTACACAATTGGATCTGGACAGTTAGAGAAGCTACATTTGGCTCTGTGCTTCTCTGCCTAACCCAACCATGGCATCCTCATCAGCTACAGAAGGTCAAAATGCCCCACTTGTTTTTCCTCAAGAAGATTTCAATGGCTCTGGTGATGCACACGGCTCCCTTTGTCATCTGACCTCCCCCACAGACTCTACGCACACACGTACATGGACTGATATGAACCACCTGCACACAAGGATGCATGCTAGTCCTCCCCACTGCTCCTTGTGTTTCTGTCCCCACCCCGGCCTCTGCATTTGCCACTCCCTTCCCCCTCCAGGAGGCCGTGCGGCACGGCTGCAGCAACCTCCCACCTCCACCCCCAAGCTCAGCTGCACAGCATGAAGCTGCTGCAACCCACACTCACATTGCCTCAATTCGGATGACAGACTGTTTCAAAGTTTAGCATACATAAACAATCAAATGTATATGTGTGGTTGTTTAATTCTGATGTGTACCATTATTACGTTCAACTAGTAATAATTGCAGATTAATTGCGGTATTTTTGTCTGAGGTAATTGGGTGTGATATGAATTGCCCTTTTAGGGATTAATAGAGTTGTTTGAATCTTGAATCTAGTTATCACGTTACAGGGCAACATATACCACCTGTCACTGAATTCAATGGATGTCGACCTTGTTTGACCTTTACTTTGGAGACAAAACATTGCAGTGCACAGTAGATGGCAGTGTTCCATGCACTTTGACTGTCGAGCGATCTTCCTTCTTTTTACTGCGCCCCATGCTCGAAGGGATTGCACCCGCAATTCTTTAGTCATGCAGCAGATGTTTTACTCAAATGACACTGTAACATTTCCCACTTCTTGTTTATTGAGTTTTGCTTTTGATGCCATCAGGTAAAAAACCTTAAAACACACATTCATACATCATTGTAAGTATAATATACCATGAACCATTATCAGAATAATTAGCTTAAATTAATTTAACAGTGTATACATTATGAACCAATCAATTAATCAATCATTTCCTAAAATGCATATGGGAAAATTGCCAACACCAAATCATTGTCCCCATTATCATTACTGATTGATACAGCCACATGATTGGATAAATTACCCATTGCCCATTGACCAATAAATAATCAGCGCTTGTATTATCAAACTGTAAAGTAACAATCAAGAATCATAATTTAAAATCGTAAACCCACAGCCAACCAGCTTACAGCTTCAATACACGTGAATTAAATGGATATTCACGCCCACACCATATACACAAAGAGTGCCCCTTTTACCCGCATCGTATTTACAAATCATCCTGGTCAAACTACACACAAACAATGCCCCACAGTGCCCATAGTCTCTTCACAAGCGCAAGAAGTGACGTGAGGCAGAGGTAAAGACGCCCAGCATTAATACACAAAAGTTTTACCGGCTGCCTTTCACAGATTGTTTGCGGGCACACGCGCAGTTGTTTGAAGTCAATCGGAAGGAACGTAGCCTAAGACTCGCCCCACAACCACTACTTGTTGTTATAGTAACATCCGGTATGAATGAAGTCCATCACTATAAAGGGCCAGGGTGCACATGCTAACCGGCCGACAGTTCCGCCCTGAGCAGCGCAAACGGCAAACAGCTGATCAGCGCGACACCTCCCACTCGAGCTTCATGCGCACATGCACCCAAGTTGCATTGTCCTCATTGAAGGTCGCACATGTCAGAATTATAGTGCTTGTTCCTCAATAGGCAGCAGAACAACCAGCCGCCTCACATCCCTGTGAAGCACGGCACCACTGCACCTCGCTTTCAGATCTTCCCCTAGATGTCCGGGCTGCGAGGCAGGAGGGCACTGGCCAGGAGCGACGAGCACATCCACATCTCTCATAACACCTTTGCGATCCGGGTTGACAGCAATGACCCTTCCCAGACGAAACTGACCATGCAGAGCATTCTGGTCACAGAGCCAAATGACATCCCCGACAGCAACATTCCTCTTGAGTGTGTGCCAGTTGCTTCTGATAAAGAGATTTGGACCAGCAAGTTGACACCAGGACCTCCAGAAGCTTTTGACTTGGGTTTGGATCTCTTGAAGGCATTTAAACGGATAGCCTTCAAAATCAAAGGTCTTGAAGTCTCCATCCTGAGACGCCTGACCCAGCAGGAGGAGGTTCGGTGTCACGTACTGGATCTGATCTTCTTGACTCTGGATTCTTGCATCAATTGGACGCTCATTTGCCAGGTTAGCCGCCATCTGAAGTGCTGTGAGGAATTCGTTGAAAGTGAGATTGACTGCTTTGTTGAGATTTTGAAGAGCCTGCTTCACAATCCGCACTGCAGCTTCTGCAGCTCCATTTCGATGGGGAGAATCAGCGGGTAGTACTTTCCAGGCCCAACTTGTGCCATTTCTCGCAGCATACTCCTCCAAGTCGGCAGTGTCTTGAGCCTGAAGGAATGCATAGAGATCTTCTAGGACTGGTTTGGCCCCAATGAAGTTGGTCCCAGGATCTGACCAAACCTTCTGGGGATGACCTCTCAAGGCAGTAAACTTTTGGTAGGCCAGAAGAAAACTTTCTGTTGACATGCTACTGACAAGTTCAACATGGAGTGCTCTACTTGCGAGGCAGCTAAAGACAACTCCCCAGACTTTGATAGTCACTCTTTTTTTTGACATCGTCATTCACCAGGTACGGTCCAAACATATCCACTGCGATGAACTGAAAGGGGGCAGCAGGTCTTGTCCATTCAAAATTTAGGTCACCCATTACTTGCTTACATACTTTTGCTCTTGCCTTTCGACAGACAATGCATTGGTTGATGACTTTTTGGGCAACTCTTCTACCGTGAACAACCCAAGCCTTGCTCCTCATCCTTAGCAGCGTTCCAGCAGCTACTTCATGCCCTTTGTGATGACTTTGTTGGGCCAAAAGAACACCAAGCCAAGACTCAGCTGGTAACAATGGGACACCGATTTTGTCTTCCTTGAAGTGTTGAATTCTGCCACTACAAATCAACAGCCCACTTGCTTCATCTTTGTACACAACAAGTCTGTCCATAGTGGTGTTGGAGAAGTTCTTGCCTTCTTGGGCTGCCAGGCATAGATCTCGGAATGCATCGCCGCGCTCCTGGGGTGTGCAAAGTCCAGCCAGCTGGACTGCCTCCCACTTTAATCCTCTGACCCTTCCTCGAAGAAAGATTTTTGCTGCCCTCCATACCAAAGCAACAGTTTTCAGCAGCTTCCTCAAATTGCTGAACCTTTTAACATCCAGCAGTTCTTTTAACGTTGTTCCTGCTGGAGGCCTGTGTAGATCTAATTCAGGCTTGCTTGAGATCTTGTCAAACTTTTTGTTTCGAGCCCGGGTCAGTGAAGCAACAAAAGCCTTCTTTTGGAGATTAATAACATTATCTCTTGCAGCCGCAGCGACATCCTTTGCGGACTTCAGGGGCCACTCCCATTCTGGAAGACAGAGAAATCCCGGCCCAGCCTGCCACTGGGACCCTTGGTCCAAATATTTGGGTCCAGCTCCTCTAGTGATGATGTCGGCAATATTCAAAGGCCCCGGGAACTCGCCACCAGTCTTGGATATTGGTGTTGCTTTGAATTTCTCCAATTCGGTTGGCAAAAAAGGTTTGATAGCCATAGCTCTCTCGCTGGATTGCCCCAAGGACTGTCTGGCTGTCCACTAGATGGTACTACTTCTCCACATTAATCTTACAGTTCTTCAGGAAGTATTTCTTCAGACGAGAAGCATAGACAGCCCCACAGACCTCTGCTTTGACCGCATCTCCCTTATGCTCCAACGGTGTCAGCTTGGCTTTTGATTCAACCAACTGAACAATCACGTTTTCTTGGCATCTCCATCTCAGATACAACACTTGCGCCATAAGAGTGCTCACTGCCGTCAGAGAAGGTAATGCCCCAAGGCTCGGCAATTGGGTCAGAAGGTGTCAGTGCCCTTGGGAATCTCAACTTGCCAAGCTCGGCATAATCCTCCAGCAGGCAGATGGCGTCTTCTCGAAGTGAGTCAGATGGAGGAGTGTCCCATGTGCTCTCAACTTGGCCGCCCTTTTCCTTCATTTCCTGGAAGGCTCTCCTTACGAGGATAGCTCACGTCTGCTTGACAGGAGTCACAAGTCCAAGCGGGTCATATAGCCCAGACACTTGACTAAGGCACTCCCTTCAAGTGAGCGGATTCGGAGCCTCCAGCTTCACTTCCTCTTTTGACAGATCGGTGCCAAGCCTCACCTTTCTCTGCTTCTTTGAGAAGTTTACAGCAACCATTAGGTGGAACTCATCCACACCTGGGGTATAGCCCATGCCCACCGCCTTGTTGTCCTCCTCAGTGAGCTGATTTGGGAGGACAAAGACAGCAGAAGTGACTCACGTTTGCTCCTTCGGGTCTTCCCTCCCACTTTGACCAGAGTACACCCAAGGTTTGAGCTGAAACCCCCCTGCCTCAAGGATTTGCCCAACATTAGCCGTCAACTGCTTGAGTTGTTCTAGGTTGTTATGGGAGGTGAGTATATCATTGATGTAACAGTCTTCCTCCAGTATGCGGCACTCTTCCTTGAGGTGGGCAAACTCTGGCAGGCTTGCAGTCTCTCGCATTGCTACCTATGCGATACAGCCGGCAGATTTATTGCCGATGTTAACTCTTGTAATGGCGTATTCCTCAATGTCCTCAGCCTCAGAGTCTCTCCAGAGAAATCGATGGAGGTGCACCTCTCTGTCCTCCAGCCAAACCGAATTATACATCTTCTTAATGTCACCCAGTGCAGCATACACGCCTTGCCAGAACTGAAGTAGGACAGCACGAATGTTATTCAGCACATCGGGGCCTTTAATGAGGAGGTCGTTGAGGCTCTGGCCCCTAAATTTTTGACTGCTGTTCCAAACAAGACGGACAGGGGTGGTGACTGAATGGGGGTTTGGAGCAATGAGGTGGCTTACGTACCATACGGGCCCAGCCCAGCTTTTTCCCATCTCCTCTGAGAGCTTGATGGCAGCCTTCCGATCAAGTATATCATGGACTTGCGCCTTGTAGGACACCTTCCACTAAGGCTCCTTGCCCAGTTACCGCTCTGTCCTCAAGAACGTAGCCTCCACAGCCCTTTTGTTGTTCGGCAACGTTGAAGGGTCCTCCGTCCAGGGGTATCTTGCATGCCAATGAGGCTTGTCACTGTGGTGGTCCCCAGCTACATATGTCAGGCCACTCTTCACCTGCTCAAGCTCTCCCTCCTCCAACAGAGTCATCTCCTTTCCGCCGGGCTGACACTTCCCACAACGACACCCGCCACATCCGGGCTCGCAGGCAGCACCAATGCTGTCCCACTTCCACCGGCTTATAAAATCTCGGCTGGTGCTTGAGGTAATAGCCAGGGTGCCCTGAGGTAGCCTCTCTTCACACTTGTGAGTGAGCTCTGCGTACTTCTCCACAGCAGTCCGCATGGAGCAGGCAAAGTGGGTTCGTGAGGCATGGGCTGTGATGTCGACTTCCTCCATGAGGTCGGGGTGAGAGCCTGCAACAGTTTTACCCAAAGGGCCATCCCACAAGACGAGGTCTCCTTCTGAGTGCACCATTTGTGGAACGAGCTGGCCCTCCTTGTGGCTAATGAGTAACTGAATTTGTGTGGGACGAACAAGTTCTCTCAAGGGGACGTCTGGAAAGATGTTCTGCAACCTTTTGGCGGAGACGTGATGGTGAATCTCTTCAATGTTGTCAAGGCCATAGCAAACAATTTGGTGAGATCTCAAGGTGCCCTTTGAGGTATTGACTCTGATTTTCAGCAGATATCTCTTTGTTTCCACCGTAACCTGCATGCCACCAACTCCGTGAACTACAAGAGTGACATCTTCGCTCCTCAGCTTCAGTTCACTTGCAGCTTTATGAGTAATGTAGTTGGTATCCGATGCAAGGTCTATCAAGGTCCCAATTTTCTGCCCGGCATTAGCAGTGACCTCCAGAATCATCATGATAACTGGGAACTCTTGAAGACTGTCATCACACATCAACTGATCACCAAGCACAGAATTGAATGTCCTTGCAGCGATGTTGCAACATTGCTTGGCTAATTCTGGGGGAAGCTGCGTCAGAAACTCCTCTTACTCTTCGGTGCACCTTCTCCCACTGTGACCTGCTGAATTTGACTTTGGTCTGGCCTTTGGCATGCCTCTCTGAGAGCTTGAAGCATTAGGACATAAAAGGTAGTGGTGCTCCTTCACTCTCTTGCCCTTACAGCTTTCATCTTTACAGTAGAATGACACTTTGCATTCCTCCTCCTCGTGGACTTTAAGACGGTTGATACATGCCCCAGATTTCCGGACTGCTTCCTTCTTTTGAGCAAGGCTGAGGGATTTGAACCTTTTGCACTGATACAAGCGGCGCTTGTGACCATTCTCCCCACAGACAGCGCAGCCTCCTTGGGGGTTTCCTGTCCTTGTTGCCTTTGTCCTGGCGAGCTTTGGCTGAACTCTTTGTTCCCTTCTTGGGAATTCCTCATCTTTCAACTGTTCCAATTCCTCATAGATTTGCTCTTGACCTTTTAGAAATGCCAGCAGCATCTCGAAGCGGTCCCTTTGCGGCTCTTCACAGCTCTTCTCCGCAACGAACAAAAACCACTCCTTTTTTAACAAGTCTGGCAGCTTGCTTTCCAGCGACTTTGTCATTAGCAGATTCCTTAGAGCCCCTATATCACCCAGCTCGCTTAGGTCACTCAAGGCTTTCTCAATCACCCTTATGAGGTCCACAATTTTCCGAGGCTGGTGACCCTTCACCGGGGGCAGAGCCTGCAGCTCCTCTACTATTTCCAGTGGTATAGCTGTCTTGTTTACAAAACGATTCTCTAGCACTGGAAATATGTCTTCTGCAGTGGCACACGTAGACAGCCATAGATCTCTTGCCACCTTTTGTCAAGTAACCAGTTACTGTCAAGTAACTGGAACTTCTTGACCTCCTTCAAGCCAGTAGGTTCCCCTTGCCTCTGGAGTGCTTCCCAGTCTTTGCACCAACTATAAAAGCTTCTCTTATTGCCATTGAATCTGGGAAGGGCAGCAGGTCTTAGCTTAATGGCGGGTGCCTGTGAGCAGGGGTCAAAGACTCTTTGCACTTCATTTTCCACCTCTGCCTGGATCAGGGAAACTTTTTCTGAAGACAGCTTGGCTGCGCAAATCCCGACTTCCTTGATTCTCCGCTGAAGGTCCTCCCTCACCGCTGAAGGGGCCCACTGGCTCCACTTATAATGCGCCTCCTTTGCTGCTTTGACGCGAATCTCCAGTTGGCTTAGCATGTACTCATATGCTTCCATTCTCATGGCTGCAGTACGGGCCGGAGATCTCTCACACTCTGCTTCAGCCAACTCTAGTGCAGTGGATAACTCGGGGTACCCAAAATTGCTCCAGATTGTATGTTGGATCCTGCTTTGCTCCTCCTCCAATCGTTGTTCACACTCACTCGCAGTACTCTTAATGTCTTCGCACTGTTCCCGCTTCAAAGCAGATCCACCCTCTTTATCCCAAGTTTCTTACAGAGCCACCTCGAGATCATCGTTTGCGTCAATCACTTTATCTGCTTCTACTGCAATCTTGGTGAAGGCATCCTGCAGCTCATCCACAGACATGCTCTTACATGACCTTGCAATTGAGTTGGCTAGTCTAGAAAACTGCCTCTTAGCAGTGGTCCTGTTGGTCTTTAGCTGTTGCAAACCTTTTGATTCCGCCATTATTTTAGCTGGAGCTTAGGCTTTGGGCTGGAGCTTTTATTTTGCCGATGACTGGCTCCGGTTTTTTACTGTCGAGCAATCTTCCTTGTTTTTACTGTGCCCCACGCTCGAAGGGATTGCACCCGCAATTCTTTAGTCATGCAGCAGATGGCTCAAATGACACTGTAACATTTCCCACTTCTTGTTTATTGAGTTTTGCGTTTGATGCCACCAGGTAAAAAACCTTAAAACACACATACATACATCATTGTAAGTATGTTATACCATGAACCATTACCAGAATAATTATCTTAAATTAATTTAACAGTGTATATACTATGAACCAATCTGTTATGTTTCGGACGCGGTCGGAGCACCGACCCAGCGTTTGAAAGGACCCAGCATAAAATAAGCAGAGCACGGTTCAAAAGATAACAGAATTTAATAAACATAACAGTGTGCAGTGCTAAACAACAAAAAAGTCCGCGGTCTGGTGAGGTGGAAACACGGCGCGCTCTCAACAGCGCAAACGGTCCGGAGCCACAGCAGTTCGGACCCAGGGACCCCGCCGACACCCCCCAGGTGGCCGCGACAAACCAAGTCTGTGAAGAAAGAAAACATAAGGTGAGTCCAACTCCACACAGAGAGACACAACTCAAAGGTGCACGCAATCAGCAAACACTTCCTGGCTTAAATCTATACATCAGCTTCTCACCCTGCAGGCACGGAACAACTCAGTTCAAATCTCCACTGCAGCAGAAGCTGATTAGACAATTAGCATAACGTGACAGCTCAATAACACAAGGTGTGAGGGACACCAAATCCACTGTCATTACTTCATAAAAGTCACCAAAACCAAATTACCTCAGGAAGTGTGCTGAAGAGCGTGAGACCTCACCCAATCCTCCTTCACAGACTGTGGCGTCAAACCTGGAGCGGTCTCTGCGTCCGTGATGGTGAGATTGTTCTCCTGACGTCGATCTCACACGTCTGCTCACAAGGTCGAGTCTCTGGCAATCACACACTGTGCATTCAAGGTTTAAATGCAGCAATCTCTGATTAAGACAAAATACACCACAGCTGTGAGCCCTGATGACCTGCATGTGAAAACAAGCCTCAGGTGTTCAGGGTGAGGTCCTAATGCTCAGCCACTCAGTCCTGAATGCATACCACCTGGTGGGAGAAACAGAAAACAAAAACCAAGCCAGCCAAACACCCCAGCCCACAACACAATCAATTAATCAATTTCATTTAATTAAATCATTTCCTAAAATGCATTGTCATCGTCAATCATTGTCCTCATTATCATTACTGATTGATACAGCCACATGATTGGATAAATTACCCATTGCACATTGCCCAATAAATAATCAGCGCTTGTATTATCAAACTGTAAAGTAACAATCAAGAATCATAATTTAAAATCGTAAACCCACAGCCAACCAGCTTACAGCTTCAATACACATGAATTAAATGGACATTCACGCCCACACCATATACACAAAGAGTGCCCCTTTTACCCACATCGTACTTACAACTCATCCCGGTCAAACTACACACAATGCCCCACAGTGCCCATAGTCTCTTCACAAGCGCAAGTAGTGACGTGAGGCATAGGTAAAGACGCCCAACAGTGTGATCGCATTAATACACAAAAGTCTTACCGGCTGCCTTTCACAGATTGTTTGCGGGCACACGCGCAGTTGTTTGAAGTCAATCAGAAGGAGCGTAGCCTAAGACTCGCCCCGCAACCACTACTTGTTGTTATAGTAACATCCGGTATGAATGAAGTCCGCCACTATAAAGGGCCCGGGTGCACCAGCCGACAGTTCCGCCCGGGGCAGCGCAAACGGCAAACAGCTCATCAGCGCGACATTGACCCATCTACTGAATGGCAGTGTGAACAGTGCCATCCAGTAGATGGTAGTTCAGTAGGGCTGCTGAACTGAATCACACTTAAACAGAATTTTCAGTTTTGCAAATGCCTTTTTTTAACAAATGAAAAAAATTACATATTTTACAAATACACAATTATTTGTAAAAACCAACGCACACTATACTGTAACTTGTTGTTGGTTTTTACATATAATAAATGAACCAATCAGTGATGAGTGGAGGCTCATTTTTCTCATTTTGGCATCTGTGTATGTTAATGTTCAAACCTTTAATTTATTTTAAAATTAAAATATATGTGTTAAATTTTCACTTTGTAAAAATGAGAGTTGCAATTAATCGAGATAAACTATCCGGATAAATTTGGTTTATAAAACAAAACCATAAGACAAACTTGCTTTGCTTCTCAAGACATCTGCCTCACATCTGGACCATTGTATGTTGAATGTAAATGATTTTTGTTTTTGTTTTTTATAGGCTCCTTCTGCGGGAGTAGAGCTGAGCTCAGCTCCTCACAGTTCCCTGACTTCTGCAAATTACGTCACAGACACGAACCAACATGTATGATTTTAGGGTTTACAGATGTTTTTGACAGTGACTAGCTGGCAAAAAATGCGGGCTAAGTTAGCAGAACTAAATTTAGTGAAAGCTAATTGGTCTGCTGGTGTTTTTTGAAGTTAGCTAGAAAGCTAATCTGCTAACAAAAAGTTAGTTCTGCTAATTAGCGGTTAGTGGATTAGCGGAACTGTGCCCACCACTGCAATTCACACATACCTCAAGGCCACAAAATTATTGTGGAGCCCATAAATCCCAACTACAGACTTTTTGTCCTTAGACAGACGTTATCGGGGCATTTGCAGCAGAACATCCAGGTTCTGCACAAGCTTCTTCCCCTCATGTACAAAGTGTGCCTAAGTACAAAAATGTGGCGTACGTCCATCTCCATGTCAACGTTTAGATGTATCAAAAGTGAAATGACCGTGGAAATGTGCAGTTGTGTCATGCAAAAATCCTGGCTGGTGTATGCACGTTTGTACAGCTGTTGTTCCACTGCCGACACAGAGGTACGACGCACAACTGTGGCCATACCCCGTCCCAGAGCAAGGATCCAGGGGTTGTCTGTGACCACGCTGTGCTTCCTGGCTACAAGGGCATTCAAGTGGGAGCTGGCTGATTGGTCAAAAGTGTGCCTGTTAACCTTGAGCCAAACCTTGTGTGGAACGCAATCAACCGAATGTCACATCACATCCAAATGTCATCACATTCCAACTTTAAAGCGCTATTTGCAGAGACAGCCAGTTTCCCTAATGTGATCAGAGCTATTAACTACACACATGTTCACATCATATGTGATGCGCAAATGTGCATCAGGCTGGAGGTTGGCATGGTGCATGATGGCAACTGCTTGCTGTGTAAATTTGAGTAACTGACCGAACGTAAACCACCGCGGCCACATTTGGGCATGTACACATTCAGATATGCTTATTATTAATGTCTTTTTTTTATTTTCGCTTGATGGTGAGAGCTGCAGAGCTTCTTAACAGGCTTCCTGTAGTTCCACACCTGTAGGCAATCCATGGGTTTCCTGCTGAGAACCATGGCCTCAGATTTAGAGGTGCTGATCCTCACCCCAGCCGCTTCACACTCGGCTGTGAACTGATCCAGTGAGTGTTGGAGGTCACATGCTGATGAAGCCAACAGGACCACATTATCTGCAAAAAGCAGTGATGAGAGCCTGAGTCCACCACCTGGAAACCCTCCTCCCCACGAGTATGCCTTGATATCCTGTCCATGAATATCACAAACAGGACTGGTGACGAGGTGCAGCCCTGGCAGAGGCCAACGCCCACGGGAAATGAGTTGGACTTCCTGCAGAGGACGCAAACACAGCTCTTGCTATCAGCTGAACCCTCCTTTCCAGCACCCTGGAGTAGACTTTACCAGGGAGGTTGATCAGTGTGATGTCCCCTGTAATTGGCACACACTCCCTGGTCCCCCTTTTTAAATATGGGGACCACCACCCCAGTTTCCCACTCCATAGGAAATTTTGTTCCACTTTGTAAATTTCACAAGGTAAAATGACAAGAAAGAAAGAAATGTTGAATCTTGAACGTGCCTTTGTGTTGGATTCAATTTACCCATAAATCAAAGTTTATGGCATAAATCACCTGTGTGTCAGTTATTCAATGATCCTTTTATTATTGGGTGTTTTACTATCATTTTTGGGCTGATGTCATTGATATCTAAGGTTTGAAATATTACATATTTTATTCTGGGATGCTGTGCATAAACATTTGTGAATAAGACAAACATTATCCTTAATTTTGGTTTTGGTTATAATTTGTCTGTTAAGACAATGTCACCTTTATAGAATTGTGTTCACTGATTGCATATTGTGTGAAAAGAACATGAAATGTTGTGTTCAGTAGGAACACAACAGGTCACAAACAAGAACAAAATGTGACTACACACTGTTCAAACCCATGTTAGCGATTGACAAAACTAATGGAACAGCTGGTTGTGCAGGGAGGTGGATGTAGTGAAGCATGGATCCCAGACCTGACCTGTCCTGAATACATCACCACAACTTGATATCTGTAAAATGTAATAATAATATTAATAATTGTTCTTCCAAGAATTTGATTCACAACATCACAAATGCTTTATTTCTCAAAACCTGTTTATGATCATACCAATTTGGCGTATCCCCGTTGATCCAGTATGATGTTTTCAGGTTTGAGGTCTCTGTAGATGATTCCTCTCGAGTGCAGGAAAGCCAGAGCCTCAACAACACAGCCTGTGTAGAATCGTGTTGTGCCGTCATCAAAGGATCCCCTGGAGCAGGAAGAACCCTTTAAACAGTTTCATTCTTTTTGACTGTTAAATGTGATGTATTATACGCCCTTTCAACATAAACAACAGTAGCCTTCATTTCCACCAGGGCCCATGATTAGCAGCAAAGACTTTATAAACTGCACAGGAGAAAAAAAAAGCTCATTTCTAACTATGTGCTTACTCAAAAAACTTCTTGTCTCTACCTAAGTTCAAAGCCAAAACAAGAGTCCAAAGACCTGTTGTTCGCGAGTTTGGGTTCAGTACAGCATGCCAGAGATTTGGTCATACCATTAGTTTTAAGAAGACAACTGTCCTATCTCTAACTGGTAATCTAAGCTTCTTGATCAACAAAACAACACTCAATAATGTTGACTCCTTCACATATCTTGCATCAACAATAATGTCTATTCTTTGTCTTGATAACAAATTGACTATGAGACTTGGCAAAGCTTCCACTGTGTTTGGAAAACTTGCGAAATGTGTGTTTAGAAATAGGAACCTTACCATCAAGACCAAAATCAGAGTATATGAAGCTTGTGTTTTGAGCATACTTCTGTATCGCTCTTCATGCTGGACAACTTATCGCTATCAAGAACAGCGACTCTGCTTTTCACACAAGATCATTAAGAACTATAGTTGGTGTCACTTGAAAAGACTAGAATACCAACGAGGACCTTTTTCACATTCCAGCCCTCTATCAGGCATCCTGAAATCAACTAGACTCAAGCGGGCTGGGCATGTCCACAGAATGCCAAAATCTCACCTACTTCGGTGCATTCTCCATAGTGTTCTCAAAGATGGATCAAGGGCAATTGGTGGACATTGCCTTTGGTACAAGGTTCTGAAACAAGATCTGAGAACCTTCCAAACAAACATCTGTATACACTGATCATGATGCTTGGTGGGGCTTACTCAGGTAGAGTATCAGGGTGGATAAAGAGGCTAACCTGGAGAGACTCAAAAATACTGATTCGCCTGTCAGCTATAGATGATGATGATGATGATGATGATGAACTGTTTCTTCTCTGGCATAGTCAATAATGACTGACGCTGACCTGACTTGATTGCTGTTGAAACTAATATATGAAATAAGTGCAAATTATTGGGTTAACAGATGCCAACATAGCCTGAAATAGGAAGATCACTGATCCTGTCTACATCTATCAAAATCTTAAATATTTATAACCAATTACTCATATTTTTTTCACTGTGGGCAGGTGTCAAGTCCTGCTGGAAAATGAAAGCAGCACCGCATAAAGATGGCCATACGTGAACATAAAGGACAGGCACCTGGGGCTCCCACAAGCCACTGGGAACCATGATGAAGATGCAAGAAGGTCAGCCACAACCAAATACCTCCAGAAAATAACACAGGTGCTGAGAAACCAGCTCAATGGTAGGAATAAGATCAGAACAAAGATTTTTGAGGGGTAGAGTCACAATCCAGGATGAGACGAGGAGCACACATTAATACATCAGAAAGATGGCCCATCGAGATCACCTGCAACAAGAATGCCTCAGGCAGCTGAAGACAGATGGTGATAAAGAACAGGAGATGGAGGTATCATGGAAGACCAAGCCCCTCCGTGGGACATACCATCAACAGACAGAGGAAGTGGCTGACATCAAGACCTCCAGCTCCTCACTGGCAGCAGATGAGGATCAGCAACTCTAAAGCTGAGGCCATGGTTCTTAGCAGGAAACTGATGGATTGCCTACTCTGGGTAGGGAATGAGGTCAAGTACCTTGTTCATGAGTGACGGCACAATGGAGCACAATGGGTGAGACTGGCTGGAAAATCAGTGCAGCAGGAAAGGTCTTGCATTTGCTCTGTAATACTACTGTGATGAAAAGGGAGCTGAGTCAATCTTCATTCCTACTCTCGCCGATGGTCATGAGGGTTGTTGGGTCATGACCAAAAGAACTAGATTGCGAGTACAAGTGGCCAAAATGGGCTTCCTCAGAAGCGTGGCTGGTGTCACAAAGTGAGAAAGTCGGTCATCCGTGGAGAGCTCTGAGTAGAGCCGCTGCTCCTTCACATTGAAAGGAGCCAGCTGAGGTGGTTCAGGCATCAGGATGCCCCCTGGGTGCCTCCCTAGGAAGGTGTTCCAGGCACGTCCAGCCAGGAGGAGACCCTGGGGAAGACCCAGGACTAGGTGGAGAGATTATATCTCCACACTGGCCTGGGAATGCCTCAGTATTCCCAAGTCAGCAGTAGTTATTGTGGCTCCTGCCGGAGCTGTTCCCCCATGAACCGATATATATATATATATATATATATATATATATATAATATATAAGACAAAAACTCCAGTTAAGCTGTAGCAACATCTCAAGAATGATTATTCTTTCTTGAGATGAAAACTGAGTTCAGGAGAAACCTGAACTCAGTTTTGACCTTCATGGCAAAAGCTATGAATACTTACATGCATGTGATTGCTTAGTTTTTTATTTTTAATCAGTTTGCAAAAAAATTCAAATAAACTTTTTTCATGTTGTCATTATGGGTGTTGTGAGTAGAATTTTTATGGAAAAAAAAATAAAATAAATAAAATTAGTTCCTAAAGTGTGATCCAATTACTACAGTTACCACCTTGGACTGAGTCTGCTGTAATATATTAATCTGATGCCAAAATATGACCATCAGGCATTGCGAAGGTTTTGCATCTGTCTGTCCGTGCTCAGCATAAGTCCAGTCTTATTACTGCCAGAATCTTCAAATTCACAGGGAACACTTGTGGGACACAGACCTTGGACAAGTTCAAAGATGGCTGACCTTGACCTATTTTAAGAGGTCAAAACGTCACATTGTTTCCTGTTTTTATGCTTAAATACTGAGGGTATTTTAGCAATGCCTTATATTTTTTATGTCTGAGACTTGATTTACAAAATAGATTCTGTATAATCTAACTGAATTGCATATGTTCTAAGTGGGAAAGACTGCTTTGTGATCCTTCACAGCCAAGTACACCTAACAAAAACACACCTGTCTCTCAGCAGCGTCCACAGTTCTCCTCCGAGACAAGCCTCAAGCAGCATGTAAAGATATTTGGAGTCTTTGAAAGTCTGATACAATCTGCAAGAAAAAAGTTTAAAAGGGCAATTTAAAACTGTACCTATATTGTTTTGTTGTGAAAAGACAAGTTGGACCTGAGGACCCAAAAACATTCTTGTGGACACATTTTTCCTTGCAGAAAATGACTAATTGCACATGTAAATGTACTTATAACACATGTGATTCATGTCTAAGTGACAGAAGTCTGTTCATGTTTGTTCTTCCATCTGCTGTTGGAGTCGATGTTGTCCGCTGTTGCAGTGTGGCCTTACGCTGCTAATCTAATTTAGCCTATTAGTAACAAGCAGCTGGTTACCTTGGCATCCAACAGAGTGTCTGTGACCCCGTTAGTTGCTGGCTGGTATGAATGGTGCCAAAGTGTTTTGGGACATCCTTCTGTCAAGGAGCATTGTGGAAGCCATGTGATGGAAACCATGTGATGGAGAGCTGAGGTGCAGATTGTGCCATTCACAGAGCTGCAGTATCTGGGCAAAGACACAAAGGCCCACCTAACCCTAACCCTTAATCCTGTGAGGAGATGAAGGCAGCCAGTGGGCTAGGGGTTAGGGCCAAGGGTTTAGTGTGCTACGAGTGCCGTGAGTTAGACGCCTGCATTGGGATTTGGGTCCCATGGGACCCAAGCAAATCTCGTGGGAGCAGGAAGTTAGAACTTTACAGCAGGCAGGAACAGGTGACTAAAAAAAACCCTGCAGGATCAGGAGCGACAGGAAGACTCACTATTCTCATAGGAGAATAGTGTAAAAGTATTCGGCGACCACACGCTACTTTCAGCTTAAATACAATGTTCTTAATTTAGCAGGAGCAGCAGCAGATACACATACAGTCACAGACGCTGCTGCAGTGGGAGTTAAGACAGCAACCCAAAAGTCCCACTTTACTGCATGCCCATATATGGCACACAGATATGACAAATATGAAAATAAATGAAAACAATGAAATAGGAGCACTATTCCTGACCACTGCGTTAAAAGACATATAGGCCATGAAAAACAAAACAAACAACCCCATGAATCTCTTTACTAACAGCCAAAATTACGTGTTTTCTCCTGCGGGACAGAAGAATCAATCAATCAATCAATCAATTTTTTTTATATAGCGCCAAATCACAACAAACAGTTGCCCCAAGGCGCTTTATATTGTAAGGCAAGGCCATACAATAATTATGTAAAACCCCAACGGTCAAAACGACCCCCTGTGAGCAAGCACTTGGCTACAGTGGGAAGGAAAAACTCCCTTTTAACAGGAAGAAACCTCCAGCAGAACCAGGCTCAGGGAGGGGCAGTCTTCTGCTGGGACTGGTTGGGGCTGAGGGAGAGAACCAGGAAAAAGACATGCTGTGGAGGGGAGCAGAGATCGATCACTAATGATTAAATGCAGAGTGGTGCATACAGAGCAAAAAGAGAAAGAAACAGTGCATCATGGGAACCCCCCAGCAGTCTACGTCTATAGCAGCATAACTAAGGGATGGTTCAGGGTCACCTGATCCAGCCCTAACTATAAGCTTTAGCAAAAAGGAAAGTTTTAAGCCTAATCTTAAAAGTAGAGAGGGTGTCTGTCTCCCTGATCTGAATTGGGAGCTGGTTCCACAGGAGAGGAGCCTGAAAGCTGAAGGCTCTGCCTCCCATTCTACTCTTACAAACCCTAGGAACTACAAGTAAGCCTGCAGTCTGAGAGCGAAGCGCTCTATTGGGGTGATATGGTACTACGAGGTCCCTAAGATAAGATGGGACCTGATTATTCAAAACCTTATAAGTAAGAAGAAGAATTTTAAATTCTATTCTAGAATTAACAGGAAGCCAATGAAGAGAGGCCAATATGGGTGAGATATGCTCTCTCCTTCTAGTCCCCGTCAGTACTCTAGCTGCAGCATTTTGAATTAACTGAAGGCTTTTTAGGGAACTTTTAGGACAACCTGATAATAATGAATTACAATAGTCCAGCCTAGAGGAAATAAATGCATGAATTAGTTTTTCAGCATCACTCTGAGACAAGACCTTTCTGATTTTAGAGATATTGCGTAAATGCAAAAAAGCAGTCCTACATATTTGTTTAATATGCGCTTTGAATGACATATCCTGATCAAAAATGACTCCAAGATTTCTCACAGTATTACTAGAGGTCAGGGTAATGCCATCCACAGTAAGGATCTGGTTAGACACCATGTTTCTAAGATTTGTGGGGCCAAGTACAATAACTTCAGTTTTATCTGAGTTTAAAAGCAGGAAATTAGAGGTCATCCATGTCTTTATGTCTGTAAGACAATCCTGCAGTTTAGCTAATTGGTGTGTGTTGTCTGGCTTCATGGATAGATAAAGCTGGGTATCATCTGCGTAACAATGAAAATTTAAGCAATACCGTCTAATAATACTGCCTAAGGGAAGCATATATAAAGTGAATAAAATTGGTCCTAGCACAGAACCTTGTGGAACTCCATAATTAACTTTAGTCTGTGAAGAAGATTCCCCATTTACATGAACAAATTGTAATCTATTAGACAAATATGATTCAAACCACCGCAGCGCAGTGCCTTTAATACCTATGGCATGCTCTAATCTCTGTAATAAAATTTTATGGTCAACAGTATCAAAAGCAGCACTGAGGTCTAACAGAACAAGCACAGAGATGAGTCCACTGTCCGAGGCCATAAGAAGATCATTTGTAACCTTCACTAATGCTGTTTCTGTACTATGATGAATTCTAAAACCTGACTGAAACTCTTCAAATAGACCATTCCTCTGCAGATGATCAGTTAGCTGTTTTACAACTACCCTTTCAAGAATTTTTGAGAGAAAAGGAAGGTTGGAGATTGGCCTATAATTAGCTAAGATAACTGGGTCAAGTGATGGCTTTTTAAGTAATGGTTTAATTACTGCCACCTTAAAAGCCTGTGGTACATAGCCAACTAACAAAGATAGATTGATCATATTTAAGATCGAAGCATTAAATAATGGTAGGGCTTCCTTGAGCAGCCTGGTAGGAATGGGGTCTAATAAACATGTTGATGGTTTGGATGAAGTAACTAATGAAAATAACTCAGACAGAACAATCGGAGAGAAAGAGTCTAACCAAATACCGGCATCACTGAAAGCAGCCAAAGATAACGATACGTCTTTGGGATGGTTATGAGTAATTTTTTCTCTAATAGTTAAAATTTTGTTAGCAAAGAAAGTCATGAACTCATTACTAGTTAAAGTTAATGGAATACTCAGCTCAATAGAGCTCTGACTCTTTGTCAGCCTGGCTACAGTGCTGAAAAGAAACCTGGGGTTGTTCTTATTTTCTTCAATTAGTGATGAGTAGAAAGATGTCCTAGCTTTACGGAGGGCTTTTTTATAGAGCAACAGACTCTTTTTCCAGGCTAAGTGAAGATCTTCTAAATTAGTGAGACGCCATTTCCTCTCCAACTTACGGGTTATCTGCTTTAAGCTACGAGTTTGAGAGTTATACCATGGAGTCAGACACTTCTGATTTAAAGCTCTCTTTTTCAGAGGAGCTACAGCATCCAAAGCTGTCTTCAATGAGGATGTAAAACTATTGACGAGATACTCTATCTCCCTTACAGAGTTTAGGTAGCTACTCTGCACTGTGTTGTTATATGGCATTAGAGAACATAAAGAAGGAATCATATCCTTAAACCTAGTTACAGCGCTTTCTGAAAGACTTCTAGTGTAATGAAACTTATTCCCTACTGCTGGGTAGTCCATCAGAGTAAATGTAAATGTTATTAAAAAATGATCAGACAGAAGGGAGTTTTCAGGGAATACTGTTAAGTCTTCTATTTCCATACCATAAGTCAGAACAAGATCTAAGATATGATTAAAGTGGTGGGTGCACTCATTTACTTTTTGAGCAAAGCCAATAGAGTCTAATAATAGATTAAATGCAGTGTTGAGGCTGTCATTCTCAGCATCTGTGTGGATGTTAAAATCGCCCACTATAATTATCTTATCTGAGCTAAGCACTAAGTCAGACAAAAGGTCTGAAAATTCACAGAGAAACTCACAGTAACGACCAGGTGGACGATAGATAATAACAAATAAAACTGGTTTTTGGGACTTCCAATTTGGATGGACAAGACTAAGAGACAAGCTTTCAAATGAATTAAAGCTCTGTCTGGGTTTTTGATTAATTAATAAGCTGGAATGGAAGATTGCTGCTAATCCACCGCCCCGGCCCGTGCTACGAGCATTCTGACAGTTAGTGTGACTCGGGGGTGTTGACTCATTTAAACTAACATATTCATCCTGCTGTAACCAGGTTTCTGTTAGGCAGAATAAATCAATATGTTGATCAATTATTATATCATTTACCAACAGGGACTTAGAAGAGAGAGACCTAATGTTTAATAGACCACATTTAACTGTTTTAGTCTGTGGTGCAGTTGAAGGTGCTATATTATTTTTTCTTTTTGAATTTTTATGCTTAAATAGATTTTTGCTGGTTATTGGTAGTCTGGGAGCAGGCACCGTCTCTACGGGGATGGGGTAATGAGGGGATGGCAGGGGGAGAGAAGCTGCAGAGAGGTGTGTAAGACTACAACTCTGCTTCCTGGTCCCAACCCTGGATAGTCACGGTTTGGAGGATTTAAGAAAATTAGCCAGATTTCTAGAAATGAGAGCTGCTCCATCCAAAGTGGGATGGATGCCGTCTCTCCTAACAAGACCAGGTTTTCCCCAGAAGCTTTGCCAATTATCTATGAAGCCCACCTCATTTTTTGGACACCACTCAGACAGCCAGCAATTCAAGGAGAACATGCGGCTAAACATGTCACTCCCGGTCTGATTGGGGAGGGGCCCAGAGAAAACTACAGAGTCCGACATTGTTTTTGCAAAGTTACACACCGATTTAATGTTAATTTTAGTGACCTCCGATTGGCGTAACCGGGTGTCATTACTGCCGACGTGAATTACAATCTTACCAAATTTACGCTTAGCCTTAACCAGCAGTTTCAAATTTCCTTCAATGTCGCCTGCTCTGGCCCCCGGAAGACAATTGACTATGGTTGCTGGTGTCGCTAACTTCACATTTCTCAAAACAGAGTCGCCAATAACCAGAGTTTGATCCTCGGCGGGTGTGTCGTCGAGTGGGGAAAAACGGTTAGAGATGTGAACGGGTTGGCGGTGTACACGGGGCTTCTGTTTAGGGCTACGCTTCCTCCTCACAGTCACCCAGTCGGCCTGCTTTCCCGGCTGCTCGGGATCTGCCAGGGGGTAACTAACGGCGGCTAAGCTACCTTGGTCCGCACCGACTACAGGGGCCTGGCTAGCTGTAGAATTTTCCACGGTGCGGAGCCGAGTCTCCAATTCGCCCAGCCTGGCCTCCAAAGCTACGAATAAGCTACACTTATTACAAGTACCATTACTGCTAAAGGAGGCCGAGGAATAACTAAACATTTCACACCCAGAGCAGAAAAGTGCGGGAGAGACAGGAGAAGCCGCCATGCTAAATCGGCTAAGAGCTAGTAGCTACGCTAAGCTAGCGGATTCCTAAAAACACGCAAAGTGAATAATGTGTAAATAATTTAGAGGTGATTCAGCAGAAGGAGTGCTTTAGTTAAGGCACGTAAAGATTACACTGGGAAACAAATCGTAATCTAGATAACTAGATCAATCTAACTGCGCAGATTAAACAGCTAACAGATACAGAAAAACACCGCTGTGCTCCGGAACAGGAAGTGATACAAAACTGCAGTGAGAGCCAACCACCAGACACTAAATGCATCTCTATTATTGTGCGGGCATAAATTCTCAGAGTTTCGTGGGTGTAGGCGGGACATACACATCACAGGAATAGGCAGGAGTGTAACCCACATGTTGCAGTTGCGGGTGGTAATGGTCTGAAATTCAACTTGTGTGGGCAGGAGCGGGACGAAGAAAATAGTCCCACGCAGAGCTCTATCATGAGTATACAGCCAACCAGCGGGAGTGCAAGGGCTGTCACACCAACATCTAAATGGGTCTCATTCATTAATATATGCGCATAAATTTTGTAACGCTCTGCATAAAATAAGTTAACGCACAAAATCACAGTCAGATTGATGACATGCACAAAAGCCAATCGTTCCCTGCATATGTTTGTGAATTACAATGATTCTAAACTGACAGCAATCTGCATATTGCCACACCTCTATTTCTCCAAACAAGGATATCCGTTTGGCGTCTCATAACGAGAGCACGGTGCAAAAGAAAGGTGACAAAAACCCAAAGTTAATAAAAACAGAAGAACTTCACAACAGTGGAAAGTGAAGTAATTGTGTCAGAGGCGGAAGCAAATGAAACCACACTGTTCACAGTGACATTCATTCATTCATTTTCTGTACCTGCTTTATCTGATTCAGAGTCACAGGGGTTGGAGCCGAACCCAGCAGACACTGGGTCAGAGGCAGAGCTCACTTTGGACAGGACGCCAATCACAGGGTCACATATAGACAAACACATTCACACGCTCACAAGTAGAGTGACTTTACAGATAGTGACAGTTATCCATAGGGTTTTTTTCTATTTAACACTATCACACACCCTGAACTAGTATTCTGTGCTTTTATCTATTCATCGTCTAAGGCTACGTTCAGACAGCAGGCCTTGATGCTCAATTCAGATTTTTTTTTGTGAAATCAGATTTTTTTTGTGAGGTCTTTCACATTGCAATTAAATGCGACCTGTATGTGGCCTGCTGTGTGAACGGCTTAACGCCCCATACTATCCCACATGCACAGAAGAGGGTACGACGACGTCACACCCAGAGAGTGCGCTCAGTGTTTGTGGAAGTAAACATGGATGGTAACAGTAGCGGTGGAGCGTATCTAGCGATTTTTAAAGTTGTTGTCCAGCCAGAGCCAACACATTTATAACATTATCCTTTTAAGGAGAAGATTGAAAAGGAAAAGAGCCAGGCTTCTGGCACTGGCATTTTGTGGGGCAGTGGCAGCAACGTCTATCCAGAGAAACCTTTAGGTGTGAAGTCGAAGCCAGGAGTGGTGGGACTGTGACGTTAAGCGGCTTTTCAGATACAGACTTCATTCATAATTTCAAATGACAAGTGGGACTTTCATTTTACCAATGTGAGCGTCTTTCTTTTGCACTGTCATAGCAAGATACACACCTACGACGGCCCATATCGGTCAGCAAACGCGTTGCGGTTGGACTGTACTGGCTATCAACAGGTGCTTGCTACCGCACGACTGCTAACCTCTTTGGCACAGCAAAGTCTACTGTCTGCTCCATAGTACACGACTTCTGCAGAGCAGTTCGTCATGTTTTCATGCCTGAGTACATAAAACTACCTCAGGGAGATGACCTGCAAGAGGTTGTTGAAGGCTTCAGGCAGAGATAGGGTTTCCTGCAGTGTGGTGGAGCAGTAGATGGGAGTCATCTCCCCATCATTGCTCCAGAGGAGAACCACACAGACTATTTTAACCACAAAGGTTGGCACTCGGTGGTTCTGCAGGGTGTCATGGACCATTGGCTTTGGTAAGATGTACTGATTTTTATGAGTGTTTTTGTAATAGACCTATGTGCTTTACTTTCTAATTATTTGGTTTAGCCATAGCATATTACTGATTAAACATGGTTTTCCAACAGCTTCACAAATGGTCAGGAAGTGTCCATGACACCAGGGTTCTCAGGAATTCTCATGTCTACACATTGGCAGAGAGAGCAGAACTTTTTCCACCGGTGAGTGTTTATTATACTAGTAATAATGATGGAAGATTCCTACATTATCATAATAGTATTTCATCTTCTTTCACTGGATATTGAGTTTAAAATGTGCCACTGTTCCTTCATCAGAGCTTATAAAGGTTGGACTGTGTCATGTGACTACACAGAAGTAAACAATCAGACTGTTTAGTCATGTGTCACACTCCAGCCTTTACCAGCGCTGATAAAGGAACAGTGATGGTTTCACAACATTTAAACTCAATATCCAGTGAAAGAAGATGAAATACTATTATGATAATGTGGGAATCTTCCATCATTATTACTTGAATATAGATATCGTTCATTACTTAACATTACTTTCTTATGGTTTCCACATCATGTCTTCATTACTTTGCTTAAACATTTTTTTTCTTAAGAACACTGAAGGGATGATGGGTATTCCGGTGCCCATCCTGCTCCTTGGTGACCCTGCTGATCAAGTTGTCATTCTCTTATTCAAGTAAAGTATTTCAATAAGGCAAAAAGATTGTTTAGCAATTACTTAAACATTTAAACCTTTACATTGTGTAAAACTGCATCATCCAGTGAACATTTGAGAACTGTTCATAGGGGTTTAGATTAGTCTTCATCTTGAGATTGAAATGGTGGAGGATGATCCTGGCTAATGGAATCATGCTGATCTTGAGAATGTATTGGTGCCTGGAAAACCAGCTGACTTAAATCTTGCAAAAAGGATGGTGGCTCGTGGAGGATGGAGCTGAAGCCACAGGAAACAGTGTGGAATGATGAGACACGGCTGTCTTGGGCTGTAAATGTGAGATGGCTGCACTGGTGGCTGGTAACCATGGAGGGGCGTCGGATCTCTCCATTAACTGTGTAAACTGAACATTTTACAATCACGCTCATGCTGAGCTGCTTACATCTTCTACTAATCTTTTCAGCGAAGACCCCCAGTGTCGTCTCCAGCTTTGATTTCCTTTTTCTGCTCTTGGCAGATGTAGCTGTTTAAAAGGACAAGAAGAGATAAAGCTTATACACGGCATATTTTAATTTGTTGTTTTTTGGTAAGTTAGAAAAGTTAGTAAACAACAACAGCATCAAATAATTGAGTTATTTTACAGGAATATAACATTATCAGTAGATACAGGCTCAGCTTTCAGTAAATCAGTGGTTGTGGAAGAGGCTCTGCTGCATCCAGATGTGGCACTTTGGGCTGAACTTTCCTCTGAGGCACAAGTCAGCTGTGACACGTGTGTCCCATCACCTGTGTGCAGAACATAATAATACAGTCAAACACTGAGAATATCACGTCATAGATATATGACGTGATATTCTCCCCCTCTAGCTGCCACCTTATCGTGGTGGGGGTGTTTGCGTACCCGGATGATCCTAGGAGCTATGTTGTCGGGGGCTTTGTGTTCCCTGTAGGGTCTCCCAAGGCAAACAGGTCCTAGGTGACGGGTCAGACTAAGGGCAGTTCAGAACCTCCATGACCAGTAAAAGATCAAGGACGGTGACGTCGCCCGGTAAGGCGGAGCTGGGGTCCCACCCTGGAGCCAGGCCTGGGGTTGGGGCTCGCGCGCGAGCGCCTGGTGGTTGGGCCTTAGCCCATGGGGCCCAGCCGGGCTCAGCCCAAAAGAGTGACGTGGGCCCGCCCTCCTGTGGGTTCACCACCTGCGGAGGGGGCCATGGGGTTGGGTGCAGAGAGGATTGGGTGGCGGTCGAGGGCGGGTGGCCCGGCGGCCCGGTCCATGCTCACAGCCCCTGGCTGTTGGGACGTGGAATGTCACCTCGCTAGGGGGGAAGGAGCCTGAGCTTGTGCGGGAGGTTGAGAGATACCGACTAGAGATAGTCGGGCTCACCTCCATACACAGCTTGGGCTCTGGTACCCAACTCCTGGAGAGGGGCTGGACGCTTCATTTTTCTGGCGTTGCCCACAGGGAGAGGCGGAGAGCTGGGGTTGCATTGCTTATTGCTCCCCAGCTCATTCGCCAAGTGTTGGAGTTCACTCCTGTGAACGAGAGGGTCGTGTCCCTACACCTTCGGGTCAGGGACAGGTCTCTCACCGTTGTCTCGGCCTACGGGCCGAGCAGCAGTGCAGAGTACCCGACCTTCCTGGAGTCCCTGGGAGGGGTACTAGATAGCGCTCCGACTGGGGACTCCATTGTTCTCCTAGGGGATTTCAACGCCCACGTGGGCGGCGACAGTGAGACCTGGAGGGGGGTGATCGGGAAGCACGGCCTCCCCGATCTGAACCCGAGTGGTGTTCAGTTGTTGGACTTCTGTGCTAGTCACAGTTTGTCCATCACAAACACCATGTTCGAGCACAAGGGTGTCCATAAGTGCACGTGGCACCAGGACACCCTGAGTCGGAGGTCGATGATCGACTTTGTAGTCATATCATCTGACCTTTGGCCACGTGTCTCGGACACTCGAGTGAAGAGAGGGGCAGAGCTGTCGACTGATCACCACCTGGTGGTGAGTTGGATCCGCTGGGAGAGTAGGAAGCCGGTAAGACCTGGCAGGCCCAAACGTATCGTGAGGGTCTGCTGGGAACGACTGGCGGAACCCTCTGTCAGTGAGGTCTTCAACTCCCACCTCCGGGAGAGCTTCTCCCAGATCCCGGGGGAGGTTGGAGACATGGAGTCCAAGTGGACCATGTTCTCCACCTGCATTGTCGATGCGGCTGCTCGTAGCTGTGGTCGCAAGGTCTCTGGTGCCTGTCGCGGTGGCAATCCCCGAACCCGGTGGTGGACAGCAGAAGTAAGGGATGCCATCAAGCTGAACAAGGAGTCCTACTTATCTTTGTTGGTAGATGGGACCCCAGAGGCAGCTGACAAGTACCGGCAGGCCAAGCGTGCCGCAGCCAGTGCGGTCGCAGAGGCAAAAACTCGGGTCTGGGAGGAGTTCGGGGAGGCCATGGAGGAGGACTATCGGTCGGCCTTGAAGAGATTCTGGCAAACCGTCCGACGCCTCAGGAGGTGGAAGCAGCTCTCCACCAGCACTGTTTACGGTGCGGGTGGGGAGCTGTTGACCCTGACTGGGGATGTTGTCGGGCGGTGGAAGGAGTACTTTGAGGATCTCCTCAATCCCATCGTCACGTCTTCCGAAGAGGAAGCAGAGACTGGGGACTCGGAGGCGGACTCATCCATTACCCAGGCCGAAGTCACCGAGGTGGTTAGAAAGCTCCTCGGTGGCAAGGCTCCTGGGGTGGATGAAATCCGTCCTGAGTACCTTAAGTCTCTGGATGTTGTGGGGCTGTCTTGGCTGACACGCCTCTGCAACATCGCGTGGCGATCGGGGACAGTGCCTCTGGATTGGCAGACCGGGGTGGTGGTCCCTCTGTTTAAGAAGGGGGACCGGAGGGTGTGTTACAACTATAGGGGGATCACACTCCTCAGCCTCCCCGGTAAGGTCTATTCCAGAGTACTGGAGAGGAGAATTCGACCGATGGTCGAACCTCGGATTCAGGAGGAGCAGTGTGGTTTTCGTCCTGGTCACGGCACACTGGACCAGCTCTACACACTCCATCGGGTGCTCGAGGGTTCATGGGAGTTTGCCCAACCAGTCCACATGTGTTTTGTGGATCTGGAGAAGGCATTCGACCGTGTCCCTCGGCGCACCCTGTGGTGAGTGCTCCGGGAGTACGGGGTCCGTGGTCCTTTGCTAAGGGCTATGCGGTCGTACAGGGACCGGACAGCCCTAAGAACAATTAGCCGAAAGAACAAGATTGCGAGTACAAGCGGCTGAGATGAGTTTCCTCCGCAGGGTGGCTGGGTGCTCCCTTAGAGATAGGGTGAGGAGCTCGGTCACTCGGGAGGAGCTCGGAGTCGAGCCGCTGCTCCTCCATGTCGAAAGGAGTCAGTTGAGGTGGCTCGGGCATCTTTTCCGGATGCCCCCTGGACGCCTTGCTGGAGAGGTGTTCCGGGCACGTCCCATTGGGAGGAGGCCCCGGGGAAGACCCAGGACACGCTGGAAGGATTACATCTCTCGGCTGGCTTGGGAATGCCTTGGGGTTCCCCCGGAGGAGCTGGGGGAGGTGTGTGTGGATCGGGAGGTCTGGGCAGCTTTGCCTGAGCTGCTGCCCCCGCGACCCAACTCCGGATAAAGCAGAAGAAAATGGATGGATGGATGGATATTAAGTTCAGTCATAGGTGCCTATAAGCCTAAAACCCACCTGGATGACTGGGCTGGCTGTGGTACCAGGACTCTCCTCTTTGGCAAAGCAGCTATCCAGCAGTTCTGTTGGCTGAACACTGGGCTCGTCTCCCAAAATGCGGTCCAGTTCTTTGTAACACGGACAGGTAGCACGTCCGCCCCACTTTTTTTTCTTAGCAGAGGCTTTTAATTTTCCTCTGGCAATGGAGCCAGGACCATCTGTACCCACGCTCGCACATTTCTCTGGAAATATTTTCAAACACTGCCCGGTTTCAATAAGACCCCTGGAGTTTGGCCTGAATAGAGGTGTCCCCCCCAAAAAATATTAATCAAGTCTCAAACCTCACTTTCCCTCCACTGACCTGTCTCCACATTGTCGTCTACCACAGTTGTTTTTCTTCCCGCTTGTGCTGTGTCAGGCACAGAATAGTGACATTTGACACACAATGATGATGCATAGATTGGATAACGATGCATGGATGCATGCGTGGTCAGATAAAGAAAGTATGGCTAAAGATCAGATATGTATTGGAATTGGGACCACATACCCAAGTGGCCTGGATCGGATTTGAAAAAATCCTGTCTGTGCTGTTCAGACTTTCATGAGAAGATCAGATACAGGTCACACTGGGCCAAAAAAATTGGATTTGGGCCACTTCAGCCTGCTGTCTGAACGTAGCCTAAGTCTATGATTCATGGTCACATACATGAATTTCTCGAACTTGCAGCTTTGAGGTTTATTGATTTTCAAAACCTCATAGTCACTTTTAGTCAAAAAAGCTGTTTGAGGCAAATGTTTGGAAGTGAGCAAATACGTCTAATACATCTCAGGACAAAGTCCTTTCCCAGTTTTTATGTCAGGAGTAGCTAAGTCCTAGACAGGTGAAAAACTACCTGGGTCCAAAAACAGTGTCGGAGCTATCTCACAGTCAATCAGGTTTCAAAATGATGAAATGCTCACATCAAGGACTATTAATCAATGCATAAAAAACAAGTTACTTTTAGTACCAGGCTCTTCAGTTCCTTGGTTGCTAACATAAGAGTTGAGACTCGTTTGAGTTCATCAGTATACAAATAATGAATGTTTACAAGTTCAATGGTACAAAAATTTCATGAGGTGAAAGATGGAACATTCCATTCAACAAGTTACGTGTAGTGGATTTGTGTTTTTTGTGTGTGTGTGTGTTAGAAGAATTAACACCATCAATTTACTCCTTCAAATTTTTGACTGTCAGCAAAACAATCTCTGGCATCTTTATGTGACCGTAGGACCTTTGTGGCCGGGACGGCGGTGGGATTGAACCTGGACGGCTCACATTAAAGACCATTAAAGCTAGCGGGAACGTCTTTTCAATCAGGACCTGGGACCTTCATCCTGCTACATTTAGCTAAACACTGGGGGGGACCACGGCATTTTTCAGTGGGTTTTGGGGCAAATTACATGCAAACAAAGTGAAAATGCAAAGAAAAAGTGACAATGTGGTGGGAAAGTGTTGCAGTTTGTTTATGACCTGGAGCTCAAATGTGTCGAGACGATTTTGCAGGCAAGAGAACAGAGCTACTGGTTAGCTGTGTAAGCTAACACTTACTGACACGTCTCCCACCCGCCTCATCTTTTCTTCTCCACTGGAAACCGAAAAAAAAAAAAAAAAAAAAACTTTTTGCAACTGCTTCGGTGATTACAGCTGAAAGCAAAACAGTCCACCGTGTGAAGTTATGCTGTGTATTGTAGAAATATTATTTTTACTCTATAGTCTTTTATTATTATTATTATTATTATTATTATTATTATTGTGTACAATGCCCTCACTGTCAGTGTTGCCACATTTATTTTGATAAAGTAATCCAATTACCGATTACTGATTACTCCTTGAAAAAGTAACTTAGTTACTTTACTGATTACTCAGTTGGAAAAGTAACTAAGTTAGATTACTAGTTACTTTTTTAGTTACTTTTCCCAGCTGCCGACAACAACCCTCTGCCACCTCGACATGACAATGATACCTGTTTTGCCAAAACTTACTTTATAGTCACCCTTTCTTGACTTCAATGAAAATAAATACTTGTTTTATAAAAAGTAAAATAAAGACCTCTTTCTTGACCTCATATTTAACTGTTGACAGCACTGTAACAGTAAAACTTGTCATTTCTAACCTACATTGTTTATAAATGTAACTATTAAATTCTTTCTAACATTTTAATTCTCTCTAAACATTTTACTTGTTGAAATTATTATTATTATGAGTAGTATTCGTAGTTGTAGTAAAAAAAAGACTTCAAAACTGGACCTTTAATCTAGGGGTGTTGTGAGGGGGGGCACATCCCTGCCCCACGCCCCCATTCCATCTGGATTCGCCTCTGCTTTGGCGTTTGAGCACAAAGAATGGATAACATTTATTTATGCAGAAAACAGGACCAGATTTACAGGTAAGAAAGTTTTATTGTGTTTTCACATCATGTGGTCCTCAGAAAGAGAGTTTAGGTGCATTTGAGTGGAAAATAGTGTTAGTTGTTGACGCATAGCGGAGGATCAGCTGTTTTTAATGAGCACATACGGAGCGGCTCAGCTCAGAATTCTAAATAAAGGAGAAAAAAAAAAGAATAAAAATGTCTTTGTAAAGCTCAGTGCAGGTGTGCTGTTGTCACTGTGTTTTAAGAGGTGAGGACTTGTCGTAGCTGCTGCAGAAAACTGTGGATGAAAAGCTCACAGCTTGCTTAAAGTGGGCAGTTCAGTCGAACCCCGACCTCCTGCCCGCGGACCAAGTTTAATGCTGCTATCGACCCATAATACTGATTTGGAAAGATTAATGTGTTAGATTACTCGTTACTAAAAACAAGTGGTCAGATTAGAGTAACCGGCATCGCTGCTCATTGTACAAGGCTGATGGTGTTCTTCTCATATGATCATGTTTGAATGTTCTCTGCTGAATTTGTCTACTGCGTGATCTGAATTATGACCTGAAAACACACTGTGCATGCTAAAAAGTCTGACAAACCAGAATTGAAACAGGATGTGAAATAATGTTTTTATATTTTTATTTATGTAACTAAAACTGCTGTGAGTGAGTGGAAGCAGGTCAAGTTGGTTGTCTGGGCAATCAGGTGTGACTCGTGTGCAAGTTTAGACAGGATGGTGGGGCCACTGCATGATATCTCCTTTTGAGGTCATTCCCGATGCATGATCAGAGCTTGGACACGTGAAGAAAGAAGTCTGCACTGCGCGTGGTTTGGAAGTGGATCAATAAGAAGACAGGACAATGCCTAAGAGTAGTTTTCGCATCGTCTGGGGTAGGGTTTAATTTTATATAAAAGGGTTCAGGTTTAGTGAGACGGGGTTCCTGCTCAGAGCCTGATAGGGCAAACTAGGCGTGAACCCAGAGGACCAGTGCATCCAAGACTCTGACCTTCCTCTCTGTCTCTCTCTGTCTTATCCATCCTTCCTCCTCCCCTTTAGGGTCAGGTTTTTTTTTTTTTGTAGGGAAGAATATTACACCCCTGCATTGATTTCCGTGGGTAAAATACCATGACCATTCACTACAAATATCCACTCCTTCTCCTAGATTCTGCATCTGCAGGGTTACCAGCTCTCACACATCTGGGGTGACACTCACATTTCAGCATCAGTCTCACGCTCTCACACACAAGCAAGAAATGTCACGCCAAAATAAAAATTTCTCCTGTTAATTTTCTGTTGATGACTAGATTAGACTACAGCAGACCACAGCACATTGTTTTTAATGAAAGGAGTTTAAAACTCATGCCCGAAACAGCTGTTAACATCTGCTTACAACATTCTCACTATAGTATTCTCTGATCGTTGATTCGCTGAAAAAAGAGTTCAGAGAGAATTCAAGCATAGCTTTGAAGCTGTGTAATAAAATTGGGTCCCTTGCCACTACAGACGGAGCTTCATCAAACTAACTGTGTGCTGAGACAGTAGGCTACTGACTTCAACGTGTTGCAAATTAGGTAATTTAAATTATATGTCGTACATTATTTAATATCCTGGTTAGCAAGTATTCATGATTTTAAGTCTGTCCATGCACATGCGCTTAAAAAATGTGGCCCTGGTGTATTTTTTGGCTAAATTATTACTAATAGAGAAACTAAAGCGTTATGAACCACTGAATCAATATGAAGCAATTGTGTTGAAATGATTCAGTGTTTTGAAGCATTTGAAACAATTTAATATGGCGACATCTTCTGGCCAATCTTTAACATAGCAGTTGCATGGAACAATGAAACAGGTGCTGTTATGTATGTTAAATAATAAAGTTTCCAAGTGCATTTAGAAATTTTTGACTATATTTTTGATTAAAGAGACATTAACAATATACTTGTGTTATAATGTGATTGTGCCATCATAACATACTGTATGTAATAGATTGTGAAACGCTTGTGCAACTAGTGACTGTTATGACATAGTTCTACAAAATGAAGGGGATTTGGGGGCTTCAAAGGTTTTTATTTAAAAATAAGATAATTTCAGTGTTGTCTATTCCTCTTCTCTCCAGTTTTGCAGAAGACTCACACGGCACAGAAGCTGCTGGCATATGAAGATAGATCTTCTCTAGCTCGTAAGGAGTTGGATAAACAGCTGCCTCCATCCTCTCTAACTCACTGCAGAAAATGGTTTTGGGGAGCATTAGCATGGCTAAAACCCTCCAGCTTCTGGGGGCCTCGTCACCCGGGCCCCCAACCAGCATTTTTCTTTATTTGCCTCTCACATGCCTGTAGATGAGCTTGCTGACAAATTTCAGAAAAAGGAAGGAGGATGGTGAGGAGAAGAATCAAGCAGAGTTTCCCTTATATTATTATTTTTATTAGTAAATGAGAACTGTTTTGTCTTTAAATTAGGGTTACCAAAAATTTTCAGTGCACGCTATGTGCACCGAAGATACAGAGTCTAACGCCAGCCAAAGTTCTCCTATTTTCACTAAGGTCTACCTGCGTAACCTTTATAAACTGGTTAGAGTCAAAGAGGGATGAATAGAAGATCACATTCAATACCCCTTTAGGGCATTCTGAATATCCTGTAATGCCCTTTGGTTTCACCAGTGCTCCTGCCACATTCCAGACTCTCATGAATGACGTCTTGAACCGTTTTGTTTTCATTTATTTGGATAACATACTTATTTTCTCCAAGGATCTCTAGGAACACATCCAACCCAACTGTTTGGTTTTTAAGAGGTTACTGGAAAACTGGCTCTTTGTCAAAGCCGAGAAATGCACTTTCCATCAAAACTCTGTTTCGTTCCTCGGATTTGTTTTTCAACATAATGAAATAAAGCCTGACCCCTCTAAAATCACTTCCATTTCTCATTGGCCCACTCCCAATAACATCAAACAGCTACAACAATTCCTACTACAACGGCTCTGTGCCACCAGCTGCCCGGCCTGCTTCATCCATCCATCCATATTTCCTGTTTCAATTCATCCACGCTTCCAAGTTTGCCTGTCACCATGAATGCAAAGAACTCTACATTTTTTATGAGAACACTTCTGGTGGCTCTCAGTCCAGGCAGATGCGCATGACTACATCAATTCCTGCACCATCTGCACCAGGACTAAATCATCTCATCAGTCACCGTCTGGGCTCCTCTAGCTGCTATCTGCTCCTGGTTGCACATCTGCCTGGACTTCATCATTGGTCTCCCCACATCCAAGGAAATGAATTCCATCCTCACCATCATGGAGTGGTTCTCCAAAGAAGCATATTTTCTGGCCCTGCCCAAGCTGTCATCGGCCCAGGACACCGCTGACCTCCTAGTTTACAAAGTGCTCTGACTGCATGGCATTCCTTTGAACATCGTGTTGGACCGAGGACCCCAATTCACATCACAGGTATGGAAGAACTTTTGCTCAGCACTAGGGACCTCGGTCATTCTCTCATCCGGGTTCAAGCCTCAAACCAATGGCCAGGTAGAACGGGCCAAACAAGAACTCAAGTTCACGCTTTGGTATGTCATGTCCTCCCACCTGTCGTCTTGGACCGCTCATGTGCTGTGGATAGAATATGCACATAACTCTCAGGTGAGCTCGGCTACTGGATTATCATTGTTTGAATGCTCACTGGGGTATCATCCCATTTGTTTCCTGCTCAGGAATGTGATTTGCCTGTTCCATCTGTTCAAGCCAACCTGCAGCAGTGTCGACAGGTGTGAAGGTCCACCTGTTCCGCATCATGCAGTCCGGCACCAAACCTTCGCCTCACATTATCAACTGGATCAGGAGGCATGGCCTCTCAAAGCCGAAGTTAGGAAGTTGGCACCGAGATACCTGTGTCCCTTTTTGGTTGAGAAGTTCATCAACCTCGCCCACGGTCAAGCTTCATCTGCCTCTGTCACTCGGGATCCACCCTTTGTTTCATGTGTCTCAACTGAAGCCTGTCCACACAAGTACGCTGTCATTCCAGACAATCCCCCTCCTCCCACCCGGATCGTGGATGGCAATCTGGAGTGGACAGTGCACCGGCTTCTGGACGTGTGGCACCGGGGTTGGGGTTTCCAGTATCTGGTGGATTAGGAGGGTTATGGGCCTGAGGAGTGCTTCTGAGTTTCGTGGGGCCTCATCAGGAATTTCTATCATGAGAGCCCCCCAGACCACCTACTAGACTGGCCTGGGGGGCTCTCATTGTGGGTGGGGGGTACTGTTGTGCTGCCTTGATGTCTGCTTTGCTCCTCCTCGCTTCCTGTTCTTCAAGGCGCTGTGTCACAGAGCTGATTCTGTACACTTGCGTGCCTATTTAAACTTTTGTCCTGCCTCTTCAGACTGGCTGGAAACTCAGTTTTGCCTGTGTGGTACCTGGCCTCCGTTTGTCTTGTTGATGAATGATTCTGATTCTTCGTACTATGTTGCCTCGTTAACGTCATTTTCTTTGTGTCCTCAACGTTCCTGTTTGCAGTCAGCTCCACCGTGGCCATCTGGTCCTGGTTCTGGTTCAATCCTCTTACATCATCTGGTTTGGGAACTACTCCATCCCCCTTTGGTTCAAGTCCTTCCTCTGGTGTCAACATTCTCAGATTTTTTACATTTAACAACTGCAGTTGTTTGCAAAGTAAAATTGTTAATTTTCTTATTCACTCTGGCTCTCTGCATTTTGAGTCCTAACTTCATTTTTTGGTTTAACCACAACAGAGACATGGAGTTCAGGTGAAGTGGTGACTCTAAATTGACCGTAGGCATGAGTGAGAATATCAGTGTGTTCTATATGAGCTCCTGGGTAGGGCTGGGTATCGATTCACATTTCAAGAATCAATTCAATTCCTATTATTAAGATTTAGTATTGATTATTTTGATTCGATTTGATTAGATCCAATCTATCGAATTGGGTTAAATGGTATATGGTAAATGGAGGGGTGGTGGCCAAGTGGTTAATGCGCTTGATTTCAGTGCAGAAGGTTCCCGGTTCAAATCCCACCTCTGCCACATTTCTCCATGTGAAGTCAAGTTGCGTCAAGAAGGGCATCTGGCGTAAAACTTGTGCCAATTCAACATGCAGATCCACCTTGGATTTGCTGTGGCGACCCCGAGTGCAAACAAGGGAGCAGCCGAAGGGAGTTACAGTACATGGTAAATGGACTACATTTATATTGCACTTTTCTATCTGCATCAGACGCTCAAAGCGCTTTACAATAATGCCTCACATTTACCCCGATGTCATGTTGCCATACAAGGTGCTCACTACACACCGGGAGCAACTAGGAGATTAAGGAATTTGCCCAAGGGCCCTTAGAGATTTTCTGGTCAGGCTGGGATTTGAACCAAGGATCCCCTAGTCTCAAGCCCAATGCTTAACCCCTTAACGCCCGAATTTATATAGCTGTATATAAAAAAATGTTTTGTGTGTGCTTTTGCCTTTAAGTAGATGGTAAATAATGTTGAGATTATTAATTTCACTTTTGCACAAAAACTAGATAATAATATTGGGTATTCTGGTAATGACTTTATGTTATAATGTTATAGTAATAATGATGGTATGTTGCAAATTTGCGACAACGGGCATACAGGTCAATTTGGTGAGTTGCATATTTGAGTCAGAGATTGTAGCATATATGTGACGATGGGCGTTAAGGGGTTAACCACTAGACCATCACCTCCAGCTCTCCACAATTTCTCTTATACTCACTCGACTGGTAAGCACTGAAAGCCGAGATAGGCATGTCCCAACTTGTCCACTGGCACTCCGAAACGGAGGTGTTCCTTTGTCTCGCTTCATCAGCGAAGCGGTCGTGACGCGCGAAGCCTCCGCGCGGCTTTCCATGACAAAATCTCTTGTTAAAAGTGAAATCTGCCAGAAAATGGCTGATTTCCGGCAGCTCTTGTGATAACCAGAGAAAGAGCACACGACGGTCTCGTATCCACAGAGCGATCCGTTTAGAAATGATCGAGTGGTTTGTGACGCGTCATCGCAGCTCAGAGCGCGGCGCACCGACCGTCCTTAAAGCAGTCCTGAAAGCTGTAGTAAAAGTCCTTATTCTCTGTGAAGCCCGTAAAATTTTCACAGAAAGCCAGATAAATTTTTCGAATGGTTTCCAGGTGTCAGTGTCTAACAGCTTCTGAAAAAATTCTGATGGAAAAAAAGTCCTTTTCATTCCGCCATTTCCAGACAATGAAAATCCGACGAGGGGGCGGGACCACTCCTTCCCAAGGCGTGCTCACAGGGGAATGACGTCACCGACAGGCGTGGAAAAACTCATGCATGCACACGAGGGTTCAAGCATGTCTGACGTAAAAACATATGAATGAAATCCATATAATTTTTGAAAAAATAAAAAGGTACGATACTTTACGGACAGACCTCATATATATACTTAAAATCCACCATCGGATGTATGTATTGATCTGTGGGAATAAAAATGAGAATTGATTTAAAATCATCGAATTGATCTTTTCAACCCAGCAGTACTCCTGGGGTGTGACAGAGTGGGGGCGTGTCCAGGGTGAACCCCACCTCTCACCCAGTGACATGTACATCAACAGTACATCCTGTACAGTACATCTTGCTGCATATCCTTTATTTCTGGCACACACAAGCACCTGAGTACCAGTTATGTGCACAACTGTTAATAAAACACAAGCACCTGAGTACCAGTTATGTGCACAACTGTTAATAAAACACAAGCACCTGAGTACCAGTTATGTGCACAACTGTTAATAAAACACAAGCACCTGAGTACCAGTTATGTGCACAACTGTTAATAAAACACAAGCACCTGAGTACCAGTTATGTGCACAACTGTTAATAAAACACAAGCACCTGAGTACCAGTTATGTGCACAACTGTTAATAAAACACAAGCACCTGAGTACCAGTTATGTGCACAACTGTTAATAAAACACGAGCACCTGAGTACCAGTTATGTGCACAACTGTTAATAAAACACGAGCACCTGAGTACCAGTTATGTGCACAACTGTTAATAAAACACGAGCACCTGAGTACCAGTTATGTGCACAACTGTTAATAAAACACGAGCACCTGAGTACCAGTTATGTGCACAACTGTTAATAAAACACGAGCACCTGAGTACCAGTTATGTGCACAACTGTTAATAAAACACAAGCACCTGAGTACCAGTTATGTGCACAACTGTTAATAAAACACAAGCACCGGAGTACCAGTTATGTGCACAACTGTTAATAAAACACAAGCACCTGAGTACCAGTTATGTGCACAACTGTTAATAAAACACGAGCACCTGAGTACCAGTTATGTGCACAACTGTTAATAAAACACGAGCACCTGAGTACCAGTTATGTGCACAACTGTTAATAAAACACGAGCACCTGAGTACCAGTTATGTGCACAACTGTTAATAAAACTTGCCTTGTACGTGCCCAAGCAAGCAGCCAGATTTGCAAGTTTTATTTGAAGTGTCTTATGTGTGTTTGTAATTAGCCTATATGTCAGCAAAGTGATGAACAGGGTATTGTTGTCACCCACTTATGTGTGTGTGTGTGTGTGTGTAAGTGGTGGGCACAGTTCTGTTAATCCTCTAACTGCTGAATTAGTGAAGCTAACTTTTTTCATTAGCAGATTAGTTTATCAGCTAACTTTCAAAACCATCAGCGGACCAATTAGCTTCCGCTAAAATTAGTTCCGCTAACTTTCAGTCCACCAACATTTTTTGCTGCCGTAATGAGTAAAGCTAAGACCAAAAACATTTGTAAACCCTAAAATCCTGCATGTTAGTTCCTGTTGCGTGTTCTGCAGTCAGGCCGCTGTGAGCTCAGCCCTCCCCCAGCAGAAGGGGGCAGGCCAGCTGGTGGTGGCTGCTGTTTCCTTTACTTTCTTTCCACATACAACAGCACAGACGTGTGGCAGGAGACATCAAAAGCAAGGCACTTTTCACTCATGGTTTTCATTTATAAACAAAACTAATTACGGTCACTTCACAGGCATCATTAGCCGCGGTTCATGGATTATCACCTCGTTTCTGCTTCAAACTGCCTCCAGTCATCATCTATCGCAGCAACAGATATCTGAAGCTTTTGTACAACAATCATTGCCACATAAATTCTCCATTATTTCGTCATTAAAGACAGAGGAAATGATTAGAGCGCCGCGGCAAAACGAGCTGCTAGCTGATGCGTTCACTGCACGTTGGTCATTTCAAAGTGTCACAGAATTTCGCAGCGTTTCTGCTTAAAACTGACTTTAGAATGATTTAAGAGGTTTTACCTTGTCATCTGATGGTTAATAATCATTAATCCATTTGATCGCTTTGGGTGAAGAGACTCTGCCTCAGACGTGCTGCTGTGGTCTGAAATGATGCATGCGCAGTGAAGCAAGGTGGACCGATTTTTAGGGGGAACATCCGGTCTGTGACACCGGACAGTTTATTGACATTAAATCACCGTCAAAATTTGTTGGTCACTATTCGTTGCACTGAATCACAAGTTACAAACAGAATTTTCAGTTTTGCAAATGCTTTTATTCTTACAAATGGAAAAAATTACATATTTACAAATACACATTTATTTTTAAAAACCATGTGTTGGGTGTGTGATGGCAGTGTTCCTTGATGGGGGAGGGGAGGTGATTGACAGGAGATATATTTCCTATAACTGCTTTTGGCACGTGTGTCGGTTAACCTTCAGAATTAGCACATTAATGTCGATAAACTGTCCAGAATTAGTTTTGTTTATAAATGAAACCATGAGTGAAAAGTGCCTTGCTTTTGATGTCTCCTGCCACATGTCTGTGTTGTTGTGTGTGAAAAGTAAGTAACATTTCCTTACAGCAGCTGGCAAACTGCATAAAGACAAAAGCTCTGGCTCATTGTTTGTTTTGGGTTTGTGATTGCCTTTATCAGGTTTGACTGCCAAAGCAGGCTGGACACAAATGCAATGCGTTTGCTGGGGCTGGTACACAGAAAGGCAGTCCAAGAAGAGCAACAGTACAAAAAAACATCAGGCTTAGGCGTGGTCAAGGCACACAGGCAGGTAGTCAAAAAAACATAATGAGGCAATGAGAGCGAGGCAAAAATACACGAACTGAGCCAGAAGGAAGGCACAAGGCACATCGCTCTGGCAAGGGACAAGAGCAAACTGTGAAGCTTATATAGCACCCAGGTGATGAGCTGCAAATCAAGAACAGATGTGAGGTGAAACTTCCAGAACCAGGGTGTGGCCAGACACAGAGGAATGCCCACCACCAAGAACCAAGAGAGAGACAAGAAAGAGCAGGACAGAGAAAACCCAAGCAGAAAGACAGAGTAAGAGAAGAGACAGATCACAAATACAAACAAAATAGAAATAAAACAGAACACATACCACCCGAAGTCCAAATTCTGACAGTATCCCCACCCCCCCAAGGGTCAACTCCTGACAGCCCAGGAGCAGAAGGGTGAGAAGTGTGAAACATGCAAATAAGGCTGGGGTCCAAAACAAACCGGGAGGGAATCCAGGACCACTCCTTGGGGACATAGCCTTCCCAATCCACCAAATGCTAGACACAGCGACACCGTCACTGGGAATCAAAGAGACGCCACACAGTGAAGATGGGCCCCATCCATACACTGGGCGGGCGGCAGGGGACCAGCAGGTCAGGTCCGTCGACACCGCATAATGACTCCAAGTGCTGAGGGAACAGGTGAGTGAAGATCTGCAGGGGAGAATAGAGACAAATGGAGAGTAACCAGAAGCAGAAGTGGAGAGACTGCTATGGGCGAGTTCTATCCATGGCAGTTGGGAAGACCAGGAAGAGGGGAACTGTGAGGCTAGGATCCGGAGTCCCTTTTCTAACTCATGATTAAGGTGTTCAGTTTGACCTTTAGCTTGCAGATAATATCCTGAGGTAAGGCCGGACGTGACCCTGAGGAGACAGCAGAACTCCCTCCAGATTTGAAAAACAAATTGAGGACCCCGGTCCAAAACTATGTCCTGTGGCAAACCCTGTATTTTCAAAACATTGGGCAAGCAAAGCTACCATGGTGTCTTTAGTGGAGGGAAGCTTAGGCAGAGGCACAAAATGAACCACCTTGGACAATCTATCAACAACTGTCATAATCACAGAGTAGCACTTTGAGGGTGGCAATCCATTACAAAATTGACTGAGATATGTGATCATGGCTGTACGGGAACAGGTAAAGGTAACAATGCACCTGCAGGTGGGCATATTGATGATTTGTGCATGGCTCAGACGGAACACGCGTTGACATATTCAGTAACGTCATTTAACATTTGCGGCCACTAGAATCTTTGCATGAGTACCTACATACGAGGTCTGTTAGAAAAGAGTCCGATTTTTTTATTTTTTTCAAAAACCTGATGGATTTGAATCACGTGTGCTTGCATGCGCGAGTTTTTTCACGCCTGTTGATTGCGCCATTTGCTTGTAAGCAGCCTTTGTGTGAGGATGGGTGGAGTCTCTCGTCGTTTTTTCTTTGCAAGGAAATGGCGGAACAACTGGAGCAGTGCGACTGCATCAAATTTTGCCAGAAACTGGGCGACAGCCAGGTGGAAACCATTCGGATTATTCAGACGGCTTTCGGTGACGATGCTATGGGCATCACATAGATTAAGGAGCGGTGCAACCGGTTTAAAGACGGCCGCACAACGGTGGAGAGCGAGCCGCGCTCCGGGCGGCCATCAACATGCTGAAATGACCAGATCATTTCCAAAGTGAACGCTGTGGTGATGTGGGACCCTCGTGTGACTATCCAAGAAATTGTGGAAGAGGTGGACATCAGCACTTTTTTGGCACATTCCACTGTGACAGAAGATTTTGCCATAAAAAGAGTTGCAGCGAAATTCATGCCGATGGCTTTGGCACGAAGCTGATGGTGCAGCAAAAGCGCCACCGTGTTGAAGCCTCACAGGACATGTTGTGTCATGCCCAGCTCTTCCACCATTCGGAAGATTCAGACGGCTTTCGGTGGCCGATATGATAGCACCAAATTAAATCTATGAAAGAAGATTGCCCATCGGGCCTGCTGCACGTTGAGCCGCATAGCCGTGCAGAGATACATCAGATTTTTGTGGTCTGTCAAGACAAGAAATGGCACCTGTGCCCCCTCTAACCAATGGCACCACTCCTCCAAGGCCACTTTAACCGCCAGCAGCTCACATCACCGATGCTGTAGTTGCATTCTGCAGTCGAAAGCTTTTTAGACAGGAAAGCACAGGGATCAAATTTATTATCACTGGCCTTCATTTGGGAGAGAACGACCCGACACCAATATCAGATGCATCGACTTCACCATGAACTGTCGGTGGGGTCAGGAAGGAGCAGCATGGGAGCCATAGTAAAACAATTCTTTAGGTTCTGAAATGCCTCCTCGCACTCAGGGGTCCAAACAAAGGACCGGAGTGAGGAGGTCACGTCATATAAAAGCGTCATCTAAAGTTGCGAATAAATTTGCGATACAAATTGGCAAAACCGAGGAACCTCTGGACATCCTTACAACAAATGGGAACCGCTCAATCCGGTACCACAGCTAACTTTGCGAGATCCATATGGATCTCTCCCTCTGAAATCACAAAACCCCAAAAGGAAACGGTGAACTGGTGAAACTCACACTTTTCTGCCTTAACATAAAGGTCGTTTTGTTGCAGTGTTTGAAGCACGGCACAGACTTGCTGGGTGTAGGTCTCAACATCAGGTGAATAAATGACAATAGATATACAAAGATGCACTTATTGAGGTACTCCTGCAGGACATCGTTCACTAAGTTTTGAAACACTGCAGGAGCATTTGTGAGTCCGTACAGCATTACAAGATACTCGTAGTGGCTGGTAGGGGTGTTGAAAGCAGTTTTCCATTCGTCCCCGGGACGAATCCTAACCAAATGGTATGCGTTGCATAGATCCAGCTTAGTGAACACCTTAGCCCCCTCTAAAAGCTTGAGTGTGGAGGAAATTAGTGGCAGAGGGTACCGATTCTTAACCGTGACATCATTAAGTCCCCGATAATCAGTAAAGGGGGTGCAGGGACTTATCCTTTTTCTCTATGAAAAAAACCCACCCCTGCGGGCGAGCACGAAGGGGGGATCAAACCGGCAACGAGAGATTCCTGTATATAGTCATTCAACCCTAACAGGACAAAGTGTGAATAAATGACCAGATTGTCCACAGTAATAACACAGTCCTTCCACACGGAGTCGCTCTTGCTCTTCGTTGGAGAGGCGTGTCCGTCCCACTTGCATGGGCTACTCAGCAGCGCCAGGGGAGACGTTGAAACCGGCATGAATGGAGGCGGAGGAGCGGTCTGACAAGGAGACGGCCCACTGAGCGGGATGGTGACTGTCTTGATGTGGACGGTCGCAAAGGTAGCGATCGGTCCGGATAACCAGCACGATGAAATCATCGAGGTCATCAGGCAGATCTATAGTGATGCTGTGGGTCAGGCCCTGGAAAAACACATCTTGGAGCGCCGCGGGATTCCTCTCACTCTTCATGGCCAGAATGCGTAAGTCAATGGCATAGCGATTACTACGCGGCGATTACCTTGCCTCAGCCTCATCAGCTAGCGCACTGCCTCGCGCCCTAGAAAAGTGTGCTGGAACACCTGCTGCAGAGAGTTTGTGAAGGCTGCAAGGGAGAAGCGGGAGGGTGAATTGTGACTCCACTCAGCCGTTGCCCACGCTGCAGTCCGGCCGGTCAATTGAGTTATCATGAATGCTATCTTCGCCTTTTTGGACGGAAACACTGATGACATCAGCTCGAAGTGCAATTCACACTGCATAATCCCAATCGGACCGGGAGTGACATGTTTAGCCGCATGTTCTGTTGTGTGGGCCGCTGAAGAGGAGGTACTGCTGGCCCACCACCACCAGAGGGCGCCCTGCCTGGAGTGCGGGCTCCAGGCACCAGAGGGCGCTGCCGCCGGATGAGAGCAGCCAGGATGACAGCTGTCACCCATTACTGGACACAGCTGACTCCACTCAGCACGGAGGTATATCAGCAGGACGGCGTCTCCACCTCAGTGCCGAGATATCGCCTTGAGTTTAAGGTAATCACCTCAGCAGCATATTCTGTGTTTTTGACAATATTTGATAACCCTTTCAGGACAGCGGACTACTGAAGGCCAAGTGTTTGGATAAGTACTCACCTTTCCTGCTTAAGTGTGACAAGAGGTGGAGGCGGCTTTGCCCCTCTCCGTCTACTGGGTGCGGTCGCATCCCTACCTGTGTGTTTGTGCTCTTTTCCGCCAGCAGTACCGGATCCGACGAGCGAAGGCAGTGGCCACCTGGGAATTCGGGACTTGGCGGTTCCAGTACTTCTGGGTTTCGGTGGCAGAGGAGATCTGGGTGGTTCCGGTTCGACTAGGACGGACGTCTCCTACCTTCGAGCCTGCCCACACGACACCAGCAGATTTTGGCTTACGCCTCCAAATTGTTAATTGTTGTATTAGTTGTGTTCTTCTCACAACAGTAAAACTTATTCTTTACTTTTCTCCATTGTCCGTTCATTGCGCCCCCTGTTGTGGGTCCGTGCACCTACACTTTCACAACAGGATATCTCGGCCAGCGTCATGGACCCCGAGGGGCGTCAACCGGCTGTTGAACGGCCAATGGAAGAACAAGGCGCGTCGGCGGCTTCGGGAGGGGTAATCGATGAGTTGCAGCGGATCCTCACCGCTTTCACCTCTCGGATCGATTTAATGACCGAGCAGCACGTTCTCCTAAACCGCAGGGTGGAGGCTCTCGCCGCACAAGTGGAGGCGCGCCCTCCGGGCGCCGCTGCGGCTCTCCCTCCCGAGGACCCTGCGCGTGAAAGTGACGTTTCACTGGTCGTTCAACGGTCCCTTCCTCCGTCCCCAGAAGCATACATAAGCCCTCCAGAACCGTACGGAGGCTGTGTGGAGACGTGCGCGGATTTTCTGATGCAGTGTTCGCTCGTCTTCGCACAGCGTCCCGTGATGTACGCGACTGATGCTAGCAAAGTAGCTTATGTAATAAATCTGCTTCGTGGGGAGGCACGCGCTTGGGCTACAGCGCTCTGGGAGCAGAACTCACGGCTCCTTCATACATATGATGGGTTTGTACGGGAGCTCAGAACGGTGTTCGACCATCCCAACAGAGGAGAGTCCGCTTCAACCGCGCTACTGTCAATGAGGCAGGGGCGTCGGAGCTCAGCTGCCTATGCAGTCGCCTTCCGCATCGCGGCGGCGAGATCCGGCTGGAATAGCACTGCCCTCCGCGCCGCCTTTGTAAATGGACTGTCACTGGTCCTAAAAGAGCACCTGGTGGCGAAGGACGAACCGCGGGACTTAGATGGGCTCATCGATCTGGTCATACGACTCGACAACCGGTTAGAAGAACGCCGTCGGGAACGAGGCGAAGGGCGTGGCCAGGCACGCGTCGTCCCTCTCCCTTCCGGTTCCGATCGAGCTCTGCCCTCCCCACGCTCCTCTGTTCCTGCGCTCCGTGCGCCTACGGCTCCCCCTGCTGACGAAGCTATGGACACGAGCAGGGCAACATTTAGGGCACCTGGAGCACAAAGGAGGCGGGCCTACGGAGCTTGTTATGTTTGTGGCTCGAGCGAGCATCTCGCAAACGACTGCCCCGAGCGGTTAAAACTCCAACGCCCGCCCCTAGAGACTGGGCCAGGGACGGGCCAAAACATTCACGTGGGACACACCCACATTGCCACACGACTCCCAGTCACGATCCTGTATGAGGATTCAACCCTGAAGGCCCCAGCACTGGTGGACACGGGCTCTGAGGGGAATCTGCTAGACAGTAGATGGGCGAGGGAGATAGGGCTCCCTCTGGTGGCTCTTACCTCGCCTGTGCAGGTTCGGGCACTAGATGGCTCCCTACTCCCACCAATCACGCATAAGACACCTCCAGTAACTCTGGTGGTGTCAGGTAACCACCGGGAGGTGATCGAGTTCTTTGTGACTCAGGCCACCTCCCGTGTGGTTTTGGGTTTCCCCTGGATGCTAAAGCACAATCCCCGGATCAATTGGCCGTCTGGGGTAGTGGTTCAGTGGAGCGAAACCTGCCATCGGGAGTGTCTAGGTTCCTCGGTTCCCCCCGGCTCCCAAGCTAAGGAGGAGGTCCGAGTCCCGCCCAATCTGAAGGCGGTGCCGGCGGAGTACCATGACCTTGCTGACGTGTTCAGCAAGGATCTGGCTCTCACGCTTCCTCCCCACCGCCCGTATGATTGTGCCATTGATTTGGTTCCAGGCAGTGAGTTCCCGTCCAGTAGGCTGTACAACCTCTCACGGCCGGAGCGTGAATCAATGGAGACCTACATCCGGGACTCATTAGCTGCCGGGTTGATCCGGAATTCCACCTCTCCGATGGGTGCTGGTTTCTTTTTTGTGGGTAAAAAGGATGGCGGGCTTCGTCCATGCATTGATTATAGGGGGTTGAACGAAATCACGGTTCGCAATCGATACCCGTTGCCCTTGTTGGATTCGGTGTTCACCCCCTTGCATGGAGCCAAAATCTTCACCAAGCTTGATCTTAGGAATGCGTATCATTTGGTTCGGATCCGGAAGGGAGACGAATGGAAGACGGCATTTAACACCCCGTTGGGCCATTTTGAGTACCTGGTCATGCCGTTCGGTCTCACTAATGCTCCCGCGACTTTCCAAGCGTTGGTAAACGATGTCTTGCGGGACTTCCTGCACCGGTTCGTCTTCGTGTATCTGGACGATATACTCATCTTCTCCCCGGATCCTGAGACTCATGTCCGACATGTCCGTCAGGTCCTGCAGCGGTTGTTGGAGAACCGCCTGTTTGTGAAGGGCGAGAAGTGTGAATTCCACCGCACATCTTTGTCCTTCCTGGGGTTTATCATCTCCTCCAACTCCGTCGCCCCAGATCCGGCCAAGGTTGCGGCGGTGAGAGATTGGCCCCAACCCACAAGCCGTAGGAAGCTGCAACAGTTCCTCGGCTTTGCTAATTTCTACAGGAGGTTCATTAAGGGCTACAGTCAGGTAGTTAACCCCCTGACAGCCCTGACCTCACCAAAAGTCCCCTTCACCTGGTCGGATCGGTGCGAAGCCGCGTTCAAGGAGTTGAAACGGCGCTTTTCGTCTGCACCAGTTCTGGTGCAGCCCGATCCTAGCCGCCAGTTAGTGGTTGAAGTGGATGCCTCGGACTCAGGGATAGGAGCGGTGCTCTCCCAGAGCGGGAAGACCGATAAGGTTCTTCACCCGTGTGCCTATTTTTCCCGCAGGTTGACCCCCGCTGAACGGAACTATGACGTCGGCAATCGGGAACTCCTAGCTGTGAAAGAGGCCCTCGAAGAGTGGAGACATCTGTTGGAGGGAACAGCCGTGCCATTCACGGTTTTCACTGACCATCGGAACCTGGAGTACATCAGGACCGCCAAGCGGCTGAACCCCAGGCAAGCCCGCTGGTCACTGTTCTTTGGCCGTTTTGACTTCCGGATTACCTACCGTCCCGGGACCAAGAATCAAAGATCGGATGCATTGTCCCGGGTGCACGAAGACGAGGTCAAAACGGAACCGTCGGATCCCCCGGATCCCATCATCCCGGAGTCCGCTATCGTGGCCGCCCTCACCTGGGACGTGGAGAAGACCGTCCGGGAGGCCCTGACCCGTGACCCGGACCCCGGGAACGGACCAAAGAACAGACTATACGTCCCACCAGAAGCTAGGGCTGCAGTCCTGGACTTCTGTCACGGTTCTAAACTCTCCTGTCACCCTGGGGTGCGAAGGACCGTGACAGTCGTCCGGCAACGCTTCTGGTGGGCATCCCTGGAGGCCGACGTCCGGGACTACGTCCAGGCCTGTACCACCTGCGCCAGGGGCAAGGCCGACCATAGAAAGATCTCAGGGCAGCTACAGCCACTGCCCGTGCCTCATCGCCCCTGGTCCCATATCGGCCTGGACTTTGTCACGGGTCTCCCGCCGTCCCAGGGAAACACCGTCGTCTTCACGATAGTGGACCGTTTCTCCAAGGCGACCCACTTCGTGGCCCTCCCGAAGCTCCCAACGGCCCAGGAGACAGCGGACCTCCTGGTCCACCACGTCGTCCGTCTGCATGGGATACCATCAGACATCGTCTCCGATCGCGGTCCCCAGTTCACCTCACACGTTTGGAGGAGCTTCTGCCGGGAACTGGGGGCCACGGTCAGCCTTTCGTCCGGGTATCACCCCCAGACCAACGGGCAAGCAGAGCGGGCCAACCAAGAATTGGAGCAGACACTACGCTGTGTGACAGCCGCGCACCCGACGGCCTGGAGTACCCACCTGGCCTGGATCGAGTACGCCCACAACAGCCAAGTGTCATCAGCCACCGGCCTCTCCCCGTTTGAGGTGTGCTTGGGGTATCAGCCCCCCTTGTTTCCGGTGGTCGAGGGAGAGGTCGGTGTGCCCTCGGTCCAGGCCCACCTACGGAAGTGCCGTCGGGTGTGGCGTGCCGCCCGCTCTGCTTTGTTGAGGGCCCGGACGAGGGCGAAGAAACATGCAGACCGGCGGCGGGCCCCGGCCCCCACATATCGCCCCGGGCAGGAAGTATGGTTGTCCACCAAGGACATTCCCCTTCAAGTGGACTCCCCCAAGCTCCAAGAACGGTACATCGGTCCCTTCAAGGTCCTCAAAGTCATCAATCCCGCCGCAGTGAGGCTACAGCTTCCGGCCTCGCTGCGGATTCACCCAGTTTTTCACGTCTCCCGGATAAAACCCCATCACACCTCACCCCTCTGCACCCCGGGTCCGGCACCACCTCCTGCCCGGATCATCGACGGGGAACCGGCTTGGACCGTGCGCCGGCTCCTCGACGTCCGTCGAATGGGAAGGGGTTTTCAGTACCTGGTGGACTGGGAGGGGTACGGCCCCGAAGAACGCTCCTGGGTGAAGAAGAGCTTCATCCTGGACCCGGCCCTCCTGGCCGACTTCTACCGTCGCCATCCGGACAAGCCCGGTCGTGTGCCAGGAGGCGCCCGTTGAGGGGGGGGTCCTGTTGTGTGGGCCGCTGAAGAGGAGGTACTGCTGGCCCACCACCACCAGAGGGCGCCCTGCCTGGAGTGCGGGCTCCAGGCACCAGAGGGCGCTGCCGCCGGATGAGAGCAGCCAGGATGACAGCTGTCACCCATTACTGGACACAGCTGACTCCACTCAGCACGGAGGTATATCAGCAGGACGGCGTCTCCACCTCAGTGCCGAGATATCGCCTTGAGTTTAAGGTAATCACCTCAGCAGCATATTCTGTGTTTTTGACAATATTTGATAACCCTTTCAGGACAGCGGACTACTGAAGGCCAAGTGTTTGGATAAGTACTCACCTTTCCTGCTTAAGTGTGACAAGAGGTGGAGGCGGCTTTGCTCCTCTCCGTCTACTGGGTGCGGTCGCATCCCTACCTGTGTGTTTGTGCTCTTTTCCGCCAGCAGTACCGGATCCGACGAGCGAAGGCAGTGGCCACCTGGGAATTCGGGACTTGGCGGTTCCAGTACTTCTGGGTTTCGGTGGCAGAGGAGATCTGGGTGGTTCCGGTTCGACTAGGACGGACGTCTCCTACCTTCGAGCCTGCCCACATGACACCAGCAGATTTCGGCTTACGCCTCCAAATTGTTAATTGTTGTATTAGTTGTGTTCTTCTCACAACAGTAAAACTTATTCTTTACTTTTCTCCATTGTCCGTTCATTGCGCCCCCTGTTGTGGGTCCGTGCACCTACACTTTCACAACATGTTCTCCCTGAATTGCTGGCTGTCTGAGTGGTGTCCAAAAAATGAGGTGGACTTCATAGATAATTGGCAAAGTTTCTGGGGAAAACCTGGTCTTGTTAGGAGAGACGGCATCCATCCCACTTTGGATGGAGCAGCTCTCATCTCTAGAAATCTGGCGAATTTTATTAAACCCTCCAAATCGTCACGATTTATCCAGGGTTGGGACCAGGAAGCAGAGTTGTAGTCTTACACACCTCTCTGCAGCTTCTCTCCCCCTGCCATCCCCCCAAAACCCCATCCCCGTAGAGACAGTGCCTGCTCCTAAACCACCAATAACCAGTAAAAATCTATTTAAGCATAAAAATTCAAAAAGAAAAAATAATATAGCACCTTCAACTGCACCACAGACTAAAACAGTTAAATGTGGTCTATTAAACATTAGATCTCTCTCTTCTAAGTCCCTGTTAGTAAATTATATAATAATTGATCAACATATTGATTTACGAGGTCTGTCAATAAAGTATAGGTCCTTTTTATTTTTTTCAAAAACTATATGGATTTCATTCATATGTTTTTACGTCAGACATGCTTAAACCCTCGTGCGCATGCGTGAGTTTTTCCACGCCTGTCGGTGACGTCATTCGCCTGTGAGCACTCCTTGTGGGAGGAGTCATCCAGCCCCTCGTCGGAATTCCTTTGTCTGAGAAGTTGCTGAGAGACTGGCGCTTTGTTTGATCAAAATGTTTTCTAAACCTGTGAGACACATCGAAGTGGACACGGTTCGAAAAATTAAAAAACTCACGCATGCGCACGAAGGTTCAAGCATGTCTGATGTAAAAACATATGAATGAAATCCATATAGTTTTTGAAAAAAATAAAAAGGACCTATACTTTATTGACATACCTCGTATTCTGCCTTACAGAAACCTGGTTACAGCAGGGTGATTATGTTAGTTTAAATGAGTCAACACCCCCGAGTCACACTAAGTGTCAGAATGCTCGTAGCACGGGCTGAGGGGGAGGATTAGCAGCAATCTTCCATTCCAGCTTATTAATTAATCAAAGACCCAGACAGAGCTTTAATTCATTTGAAAGCTTGACTCTTAGTCTTGTCCATCCAAATTGGAAGTCCCAAAAACCAGTTTTATTTGTTGTTATCTATCATCCACCTGGTTGTTACTGTGAGTTTCTCTGTGAATTTTCAGACCTTTTGTCTGACTTATTGCTTAGCTCAGATAAGATAATTATAGTGGGTGATTTTAACATCCACATAGATGCTGAGAATGACAGCCTAAACACTGCATTTAATCTATTATTAGATTCAGCTGGTTTCGCTCAAAATGTAAATGAGCCCACCAACCATTTTAACCGCACTTTAGATCTTGTTCTGACATATGGCATAGAAATTGAAGACTTAATAGTATTCCCTGAAAACCCCCTGTTGTCTGATCATTTCTTAATAACATTTACATTTACTTTAACCAGCAGTGGGGAATAAGTTTCATTGCAGTAGAAGTCTTTCTGAAAGCGCTGTAACAAGGTTTAAGGATATGATTCCTTCTTTGTTATGTTCTTCAATGCCATATACCAACACAGTGCAGAGTAGCTACCTAAACTCTGTGAGTGAGATAGATTATCTCGTCAATAGCTTTACATCCTCATTGAGCACAACTTTTGATGCTGTAGCTCCTTTGAAAAAGAGAGCCTTAAATCAGAAATGCTTGACTCCGTGGTATAACCCACAAACTCGCAGCTTAAAGCAGATAACCCGTAAGTTGGAGAGGAAATGGCATCTCACTAATTTAGAAGATCTTCATTTAGCCTGGAAAAAGAGTGTTGCTCTATAAAAAAAAGCCCTCCGTAAAGCTAGGACATCTTACTATTCATCACTAATTGAAGAAAATAAGAACAACCCCAGGTTGCTTTTCAGCACTGTAGCCAGGCTGACAAAGAGTCAGAGCTCTATTGAGCCGAGTATTCCTTTAACTTTAACTAGTAATGACTTCATGACTTTCTTTGCAAATAAAATTTTAACTATTAGAGAAAAAATTATTCATAACCATCCCAAAGACATATCTTTATGTTCGGCTGCCTTCAGTAATGCTGGTATTTGGCTAGACTCTTTCTCTCTGATTGTTCTGTCTGAGTTATTTTCATTAGTTACGTCCTCCAAACCATCAACATGTCTATTAGACCCCATTCCTAACAGGCTGTTCAAGGAAGCCCTACCATTAGTAAATGCTTCGATCTTAAATATGATCAATCTATCTTTATTAGTTGGCTATGTACCACAGGCTTTTAAGGTGGCAGTAATTAAATCAAATCAAATCAAATCAATTTTATTTATATAGCGCCAAATCACAACAGGAACTTTAAGGACAACCTGATGCCTTTAATACCTATGGCATGCTCTAATCTCTGTAATAAAATTTTATGGTCAACAGTATCAAAAGCAGCACTGAGGTCTAACAGGACAAGCACAGAGATGAGTCCACTGTCTGAGGCCATAAGAAGATCATTTGTAACCTTCACTAATGCTGTTTCTGTACTATGATGAATTCTGAAACCTGACTGAAACTCTTCAAATACACCATTCCTCTGCAGATGATCAGTTAGCTGTTTTACAACTACCCTTTCAAGAATTTTTGAGAGAAAAGGAAGGTTGGAGATTGGCCTATAATTAGCTAAGATAGCTGGGTCAAAACCATTACTAACCATACCATAAACCATTACTTAAAAAGCCATCACTTGACCCAGCTATCTTAGCTAATTATAGGCCAATCTCCAACCTTACAGAGATTAGAGCATGCCATAGGTATTAAAGGCACTGCGCTGCAGTGGTTTGAATCATATTTAGATTACAATTTGTTCATGTAAATGGCGAGTCTTCTTCACAGACTAAGGTTAATTATGGAGTTCCACAAGGTTCTGTGCTAGGACCAATTTTATTCACTTTATACATGCTTCCCTTAGGCAGTGTTATTAGAAAGCATTGCTTAAATTTTCATTGTTACGCAGATGATACCCAGCTTTATCTATCCATGAAGCCAGAGGACACACACCAATTAGTTCAACTGCAGGAATGTCTTTCAGACATAAAGACATGGATGACCTCTAATTTCCTGCTTTTAAATTCAGATAAAACTGAAGTTATTGTACTTGGCCCCACAAATCTTAGAAACATGGTGTCTAACCACATCCTTACTCTGGATAGCATTACCCTGACCTCCAGTAATACTGTGAGAAATCCTGGAGTCATTTTTGATCAGGATATGTCCTTCAATGTGCATATTAAGCAAATATGTAGGACTGCTTTTTTGCATTTTTCAATATCTCTAAAATTAGAAAGGTCTTGTCTCAGAGTGATGCTGAAAAGCTAATTCATGCATTTATTTCTTCTTGGCTGGACTACTGTAATTCATTATTATCAGGTTGTCCTAAAAGATCCCTGAAAAGCCTTCAGTTAATTCAAAATGCTGCAGCTAGAGTACTGACAAGGACTAGAAGGAGAGAGCATATTTCACCCATATTGGCCTCTCTTCATTGGCTTACTTGTAGTTCCTAGGGTTTGTAAGAGTAGAATGGGAGGCAGAGCCTTCAGCTTTCAGGCTCCTCTCCTGTGGAACCAGCTCCTAATTCGGATTAGGGAGACAGACACCCTCTCTACTTTTAAGATTAGGCTTAAAACTTTCCTTTTTGCTAAAGCTTATAGTTAGGGCTGGATCAGGTGACCCTGAACAATCCCTTAGTTATGCTGCTATAGACTTAGACTGCTGGGGGGTTTCCCATGATGCACCCAGTGTTTCTTTTTATTCACCTCTTTTTGCTCTGTATGCACCACTCTGCTGTTAATCATTGGTGATTGATCTCTGCTCTCTTCCACAGCATGTCTTTTTCCTGATTCTCTCCCCTCAGCCCCAACCAGTCCCAGCAGAAGACTGCCCCTCCCTGAGCCTGGTTCTGCTGGAGGTTTCTTCCTGTTAAAAGGGAGTTTTTCCTTCCCACTGTTGCCAAGTGCTTGCTCATAGGGGATCGTTTTGACCGTTGGGGTTTTTCTGTAATTATTGTATGGCTTTGCCTTCCAATATAAAGCGCCTTGGGGCAACTGTTTGTTGTGATTTGGCACTATATAAATAAAATTGATTTGATTTGATAATAAACGGCTTAGCGTCCCCTGACTCTCTGGAAAAACGCTCAGGCCAAGAGAGTTGGTTACAAACATCAGAGACAAGTATGGAAGCCGGCGGGGCTGCTGACAGTCCCAGAAGTGGTGTGGCGGCAGGAACCGTGTCGATCGTAGCCTGACGCTTCATGGTAGACAGTAGTTGCTCCATTTGAGAGCTCATGGAGGCCATGATGGAGTCTTGCCACTTAGCTAGTTTTCTAATCCCAGAGTTCAGCGTGGCAAACTGGTCCTCCTGTTGAGCTAGCTGCAGGCTGTGGTGGCGTACCGCCAGCTGGAAAGCGTCTGCTGCATCCATTGTTGGCCAGATTGATCTATCAGGTTTGACTGGCAAACCGGCAGGACACAAATGCAAGATGCAGGAACACAGCTCAGTAGATTTAAAGCATTTACTGGAATCGTTTGATGGAGTCAGTACACAGAAAAGCAGTCCAAGAACAGCAACAGTACAAAAACCATCAGGCTTAGGCGTGGTTGAGGTACACATGCAGGTAGTCAAAAAACACGATGAGACAACGATGGCGAGGCAAAAGCACATGAACTGAGCTGGAAGGAAGGTACAAGGCACATCGCTCTGGCGAGGGACAAGAGCAAACTGTGATGCTTAAACAGCACCCAGGTGATGAGCTACAAATCAAGAACAGGTGTGAGGGTAAACCTCCAGAGCCAGGGTGTGGCCAGACAGAGAGAAATGCCCACCACCAAGAACCAAGAGAGAGACAAGAAAGAGCAGGACAGAGAAAACCCACGCAGAAAGACAGAACAAGAGGACAGACAGATCACAAATACAAACAAAATAGAAATAAAAGAGAACACATACCACACAAAGTCCAAATCCTGACAGAGGTGCTTAAACTCGAAACAGACTTGTCAGTAGCCGACTAAAAGCTAACCGCTAAAAGTTAGCGGTTAGCTGTAACTTCCACAAAATATTTTTAGCGATTGATCAGTTTAGCCTTATAGAAGATAACTTTCCAGTTAGTGGATTAGCAGTTATCAAAGCTAGCTGTGCCCACCACTGATGCATGTTGTGTGCGTGTGTGTGTGTGTGTGTGTGTGTGTGTGTGTGTGTGTGTGTGTGTGTGTGTGTGTGTGTGTGTGTGTGTGTGTGTGATAGGTTGGTCTAAATTAGTTCATAATGAAGTCATGTGGTAATGTCACACATCATCAAAAAAAAAGATGTATATTTAGTTGTACATTTATATTGTACATTTTGTACATTTATATTGCTCCCCCTCTAGCTGCCACCTTATCGTGGTGGGGGAGTTTGCGTACCCAGATGATCCTAGGAGCTATGTTGTTGGGGGCTTTGTGCTCCCTGTAGGGTCTCCCAAGGCAAACAGGTCCTAGGTGACGGGTCAGACTAAGGGCAGTTCAGAACCTCCATGACCAGTAAAAAAATCAAGGACCGAGACGTCGCCCGGTATGGCGGAGCCAGGGCCCCACCCTGGAGCCAGGCCCGGGGTTGGGGCTAGCGCGAGCGCCTGGTGGTCGGGCCTTAGCCCATGGGGCCCGGCCGGGCTCAGCCCGAAAGAGCGACGTAGGCCCGCCCTCCTGTGGGTTCACCACTTGCAGAGGGGACCATGGGGGTCGAGTGCAGAGAGGATTGGGTGGCGGTCGAGGGCGGGTGGCCCAGCGGCCCGGTCCATGCTCACAGCCCCTGGCTGTTGGGACATGGAATGTCACCTCGCTGGGGGGGAAGGAGCCTGAGCTTGTGCGGGAGGTTGAGAGATACCGACTAGAGATAGTCGGGCTCACCTCCATGCACAGCTTGGGCTCTGGTACCCAACTACTGGAGAGGGGCTGAACGCTTCATTTTTCTGGCATTGCCCATGGGGAGAGGCAGAGAGCTGGGGTCGCATTGCTTATTGCTCTCCAGCTCAGTCGCCATGTGTTGGAGTTCACTCCGGTGAACAAGAGGGTCGCGTCCCTACGCCTTCGGGTCTGGGACAGGTCTCTCACCGTTGTCTCGGCCTACGGGCCGAGCAGCAGTGCAGAGTACCCGACCTTCCTGGAGTCCCTGGGTACTAGATAGCGCTCCAACTGGGGACTCCATTGTTCTCCTGGGGATTTCAACGCCCACGTGGGCGGCGACAGTGAGACCTGGAGGGGGGTGATCGGGAAGCACGGCCTCCTCAATCTGAACCCAAGTGGTATTCAGTTGTTGGACTTCTGTACTAGTCACAGTTTGTCCATCACGAACACCATGTTCAAGCACAAGGGTGTCCATAAGTGCACGTGGCACCAGGATACCCTGAGCCGGAGGTCGATGACAGACTTTGTAGTCATATCATCTGACCTTCGGCCACGTGTCTCGGACACTCGAGTGAAGAGAGGGGCAGAGCTGTCGACCGATCACCACCTGGTAGTGAGTTGGATCTGCTGGGAGGGGAGGAAGCCGGTCAGACCTGGCAGGCCCAAACGTATCTTGAGAGTCTGCTGGGAACGACTGGCGGAACCCTCTGTCAGCGAGGTCTTCAACTCCCACCTCCGGGAGAGCTTCTCCCAGATCCCGGGGGAGGTTGGAGACATGGAGTCCAAGTGGACCATGTTCTCCACCTCCATTGTCGATGCGGCCGCTCGTAGCTGTAGTCGCAAGGTCTCTGGTGCCTGTCGTGGCGGCAATCCCCGAACCCGGTGGTGGACACCGGAAGTAAGGGATGCCGTCAAGCTGAAGAAGGAGTCCTACTTATCTTTGTTGGTAGGTGGGACCCCAGAGGCAGCTGACAGGTATTGGCAGGCCAAGCGTGCCACAGCCCGTGTGGTCGCAGAGGCAAAAACTCGGGTCTGGGAGGAGTTCGGGGAGGCCATGGAGGAGGACTATCGGTTGGCCTCGAAGAGATTCTGGCAAACCGTCCGACGCCTCAGGAGGCGGAAGCAGCTCTCCACCAGCACTGTTTACGGTGCGGGTGGGGAGCTGTTGACCCTGACTGGGGATGTTGTTGGGCGGTGGAAGGAGTACTTTGAGGATCTCCTCAATCCCATCGTCACGTCTTCCGAAGAGGAAGCAGAGACTGGGGACTCAGAGGCGGACTCATCCATTACTCAGGCCGAAGTCACCGAGGTGGTTAGAAAGCTCCTCGGTGTTTCCAAGTTTCCTCCGCAGGGTGGCTGGGCGCTCCCTTAGAGATAGGGTGAGGAGCTCGGTTACTCGGGAGGAGCTCGGAGTCGAGCCGCTGCTCCTCCACATCAAAAAGAGTCAGTTGAGGTGGCTCGGGCATCTTTTCTGGATGCCTCCTGGACACCTCGCTGGAGAGGTGTTCCGGGTGCGTCCCATTGGGAGTAGCCCCTGGGGAAGACCCAGGACACGCTGGAGGGACTACATCTCTCGGCTGGTTTGGGAATGCCTTGGGGTTTCCCCAGAGGAGCTGGGGGAGATGTGTTTAGGACGTTGGCGTTGGTCTTCATTTACAGCTGCTTACAAATATCAAGCTTATCCATATGTGATCATCCTCCTAGGATCTTGGTTGCTAAGATACACAAAAAAGGTGTCGTTTTTCTTGATCTTAGACCAAACGACACACACGCCACTGACAACACCCCGGTGCACTTGCATGGGCGGAGTGCAGGGGGACGAAGTCGACTGACACATCCTGAAGGTTTCTGATGGTCCAGCACCTGATGTGTGCTTTAATTTCAAACATCTCAGAGCTTCTGAAACTCTTAAGAAGACTTTATTTGGACGCCGACACAAGCCAAGTTTAAATGACACAACAAAAGGTGGACGAGGCAGAAGCAGCTGCAGACAGATACACTGGATATGGACAGGGGAAGAAAGTCCTGCTGATGACCTCTGACCTGACAATGAAGTTGCTGTGAGCCTCCATCATGATGCGGCGCTCTGACAGGATGTGACCCTGCTGGCTGGTGTCCAAGATGTGACGTTTCTTTAAGACTTTTAAGGCAAAGGAGCGATTTGGTTCACTCTTTAATTGCACCTGAAATCACAAACGCACACACACACACACACACACACACACACACAGAAAAAGAAGAAAAACAGTCTCACACACACAGACACACATCATCACCGTCATCAGTTCATGAGACGTTTCCTGGTGTTCACTCACGAGCTCCACTCGGCTGAAGCCTCCCATCCCCAGAGTGCAGATCACACGCAGGTCACTGAGCGACACTTTGGAGAAAAAACTCGCCTCCGCCTGCAGCCTGCAGAGAGAAAGACGGGAACGTGCGTGTGTGTGTGTGTGTGTGTGTGTGTGTGTGTATGTGTGTGCACTGTCCCCCCAGTACATCAAAAGGCAGATCCATAATGAGTGATGTCATAAAGGTGATCTCACTTTGCTTTGAGGTCATCGCTGTCACACTGCTTGTTGCTGACATCATTCAGTCCTCCAATCAGCTGTTTGAAAGTCCTGCAGCATCGATACGGAGACAAAACACACAAAGTCACCGGTCAGCAGCGGAACGGTCCTCGTTAAAGGGGTCGATTTGAAAAGATGGAGAGAATGTCTCACTCTCTGTCGATGACCAGACACGTGACATCACCCACAGCTGTGACACTGGCTGTGCGCACATCCTCACTGCAAAGGAGACAAACAAACCATGTCAGTGTGTGTGTGTGTGTGTGTGTGTGTGTGTGTGTGTGTGTGTGTGTGTGTGTGTGTGTGTGTGTGTGAGAGAGAAACTAAACATTAAAGTGTACCTGAAGTTTTTTTTTTTTTTGTCCCTAATAAATATTATTTTGTGATTGTGTGTGTTTTGGTCTGTGAAAAAAACTATTACAGTTTTTGCCTGTAATAATTTTGCTCATTTTTTTCACATTTCAAAATTTGGCTCGCTGTGTCAAAACTCTACACACAAGCAAAAAAAGACAACACGTGTTGTAAAACTCCTCACAGCTCCGTCAAAATGAAACCCAACAATCAAAACCTAACAATCTCTTCAAAAATGTCATTCTAGCAACAAAATGATACACACACGCATCATTTAGAAACACTTTCAAATCAACAGCAACACACTGATGTGTTTTACACAAAACACTCAGGTCAAAATATTTTTATGTACTTTTTCTCCAATGAGCTGAAAGTTACAGTAGTTATCAACAAAAGTGTTATTTCCCTGTTTTTGTGTTTGTTTTATGTATTTGTTTTTCTTTACAGAGAAATAGACATTTCGTACAAATACCTAAAGAAAGACAGAGTACTGCACAGGTCAAAACAATGAAAACAGGTGTTTACAGTACTGTAGTTTACATACATGGTACATCAGAGTGATACTCTACTTGACAGTACGACACCCACTGTGTGGCGGCTGAGGTTTGAGTGGACCGTTTCTCCACATTAAAAAATGAACCCTTGTCTCAATGAGAAAAAGTGATGTAACAATTTGATTAGATTTTCTTACTGTACGTTATTTTACTGTAACTTCACTACGCAAAGTTATTTCAACTTACATAACTAGAGAAGTCTTATGGCATTAAGAAAATAACTACACTGAAATAACAAAACAAAAGATATATGCAAATTGTTACGTCAATGTTTCTCATTTTCAAGTGCAGCTTCCCTCAGTGTGAGGCCGTGGTTGATCACATGGTCCACCAACGTTGCTTGAATTTCATCTGAAACATTTCTCCCTCTTGCTCTTCTTTGTCCTTGTCCACATATCTGTCTTTGTCTTTCTTGTCCTCTTTCTCTGGGTCTTACTGCCTCCATGATTACAGATTTGCCAGTCTGTCATCTGAGCTGTGTTTGTGGTGCCAAAGGTCAGACTGATTGGTGGTGAGTTTTCTGTGTGAGTGTTTTCACATGTGTTCATATGTATTTCTAATTAATTTCTAATGTGTTTTGCATTTTTACTAAGTGTTTTCCCAGTGATACGGTATTTTATGTTTGAGTTCACTGTCTAATGTAGGAAACTGTGTGTAATGTTCTGCAACAACTGTGTTGAAAAACTGCAAAAGTTCAAAGCAGAAAATGTGTCTAAAGTATTGTCACTTTGTGTTTTAGCTAATGTTACAAGAACTTTTGGATTTGAAGTCGATTTTTTTCCACTTAAGTGGTGCGATGTGGTCCGCACAGGTACTGGCTAGTTTTTTTAATGTTTCCTCCACATAAGTGGTGCAATGTGCCGCAGGTGGCACTGTGTGTTCCTGCCCAAAAGACACCGGCACGTGCACAAACTCTCATGCCTGCCCAATGTTTCATGCTGTAATTTTCAAACTGTTTTGCACTGTTTCATTGTTTTCATCCAAATTTTGCACTATGTGTGAAGGGGCCATTATTTTGTCCGTGTCTGAAAGCTCTTATGAGACAGACACTTCCAGCAATATCAGAGAAGACATGGCAGTGTCATATGTGGTGATCAGATGACAAGTTTGAGGAAAATTAATCTGAAGCAGATGACAAGGGAAGCCTCTGATGGGATGGAAGTGAGAGGAACAGGATTCCCTCTGATCTATAATGGTCGAATAATATGAAGTGGTCATTTATATTTATTAAATCTGGATTATAAAAGCCAAGTGGCCTCCGTGTGTGTGCGTGTGTTTGTATGGTGTTGTGGCGCTGTTCATGGACAAACTGAAGAGAAATGACATTTCCCATTTGGTATGCTTATGTACAGTATTTTGAGTGATGAATGCAGGATGAATGCTGCAAAAACAGAAAGTTGATAGGACAAATATTTTTGGAGAAATTAGCAATATTATCAAACATGGTGCTGCAATGCACCATGGGAGTTCTGGGCTTTAAATGTTGTTATTGTGGTTTGTTAGTTCAACAGTGATAGTGTTATTTCTTTATTGTGTTTTTGTTGTTCAATTGGTTTAGTTAGCTTAGTCAAGTGTCATGTTGCCGTTACCATGAGTGAGAAGTGTACTGCATTTGATGTCTTCCACCGCCATCTCTGTTTGTGGATGTGTAAAAATAAAAGCACTTGTGCCAGAATGCAGAAAAGACAAAAAGCTCTGCATGTGTATAACTTCGATCACGGACAAATTGGGGAGAGCTGACATTTACCATTTATGTTTATGTATTTTGGGTCAAGGATGAATGCCGCCAAAATAGAAAGCTGCTAAGACTAATATTTTTGGAGAAATTAGGGATATTACCAAACAATACTGAACAATAGGCATTGATAATTACATTACATGGACTCACACATATCATTGCAACAGGGGCCAGTAAATCATCTATATATTAAAAGCTTGCATGCATGTTTTTATTCAGTAAGTTCAATGTAAGTTCAGAATATAATTGTAAATATGTTAAAAATACATGGTTGACACAAGAAAGTGAAAACACTTATTTCCATTGTGGTGCATTTAAAAATCAAATGACATGAAATAGTTGTAAAAATAAAATAAAAATATAACACAATGCTAAAATACCCCCAGCTGTATGAGCTTTGTGTTCTTTATAATTTGCAGTTATTTAATTTATTATTAAGATCCTATTGTCTTACGGACAATTTGTACATGTTTAACAAAGCCCCTCTATTAATCAGTCAATCAAAAACAATATTTACATTTTAATGGCGTCTGCAGGAGGCCTTGCGTGTGCGTTTACATGCGCTTTTGACAAGAGCGAAAGTTGTGCAAATCAAGGAATATTTGTAGATTAACCTCTGTGAATTTGCAGGTATTATTGAGACAAATTTAACTACATTATACAAATAATGAATGTTTATGAGTTCAATGGTACGAATATTTCATGAGGTGAAAGCTGCTTTCACCAAATTAAATATTTATTCCATTGAAACAGTGTAAAAACATTCATTATTTGTTTTATAGAACGGCTAAAATAGATCCTTGTCATTTATAAACAACAGAAAAGGGACTAGAGTTTGGTGTTCCACTGCTGCTAAAGTCCAAATTGTGACGTGTAGGCCAGTGATGCTGTGCACTGACTTTGGACTTCCATTAAAAAAAAAAGACTGTGTAGTTCCTCAGTCCAGCCAAAAATCACGTCAGCTTTTCAGCCTTTCATGCTTCCAGATGGCTTACAGCGGAGTGGATTTTGTGTGTGTGTGTGTGTGTGTTACAAGAACTAGCACTGTCAGCTCAATCAAATCATCTCGCTTGTGTGCACGCTCACACAAAATGGACATGTTTGTGTGCACATGTACTACCAAAAAAGGACTGTGTATTTTCTCAGTGTAGCCAAAAAAAAAAAAAAAGAAAAAGAAGAGAAATTAGTCCAGTTTTTCATTCTAACTTCCTGCTAACAGCCTCCAGATGGCTTACAGTGCAGTGGATTTGTTTTGTTTGTGCGCGCGCGTTGTGTGTGTGCACACGTGTGTATATGCGCATGTGTGTGTGTGTGTGTGTGTGTGTGTGTGTGTGTGTGTGTGTGTGTGTGTGTGTGTGTGTGTGTGTGTGTGTGTGCGTGCAGGGTGCAATGGTACCAAACATATGGAACCAAATTTGCACTCTAAATGGAACACAACACAAATGGGATGAATCCATGTCATGTGATATACAAAGCACCAATCAAATGACAAGGATCCACTCAGCCATTATATAAAGGAAGTTAGCTTAGAGTAGCAGAAGTTAGCATACATGCTAACATCTGCAAAATGTATTGTAAATGACTCCAGAAGTGTTATCAGGTTACAAAAAGAGCGTTTTTAGTTTTAGAATCAGGGGCGCTGCCAGGGATTTTGGAGCCCATGAAAAGGAATCTTACAGCCCCCCCCACCCCCATATTATTTTGTCAGTATTATAATTGTATTTGGGGCCCCTCTGGGCCCCTGTCAGTCATGGGCCCCTATGTCTCCCTTTTCTGCACACCTGTTTAGAAGTGTTTATTTCTCACTAGCTTGTACATAATATATGACAAAGAGGATATATTTACACACAATCAATCAATCAATCAATTTTTTTATATAGCGCCAAATCACAACAAACAGTTGCCCCAAGGCGTTTTATATTGTAAGGCAAGGCCATACAATAATTATGTAAAACCCCAACGGTCAAAACGACCCCCTGTGAGCAAGCACTTGGCTACAGTGGGAAGGAAAAACTCCCTTTTAACAGGAAGAAACCTCCAGCAGAACCAGGCTCAGGGAGGGGCAGTCTTCTGCTGGGACTGGTTGGGGCTGAGGGAGAGAACCAGGAAAAAGACATGCTGTGGAGGGGAGCAGAGATCAATCACTAATGATTAAATGCAGAGTGGTGCATACAGAGCAAAAAGAGAAAGAAACAGTGCATCATGGGAACCCCCCAGCAGTCTACGTCTATAGCAGCATAACTAAGGGATGGTTCAGGGTCACCTGATCCAGCCCTAACTATAAGCTTTAGCAAAAAGGAAAGTTTTAAGCCTAATCTTAAAAGTAGAGAGGGTGTCTGTCTCCCTGATCTGAATTGGGAGCTGGTTCCACAGGAGAGGAGCCTGAAAGCTGAAGGCTCTGCCTCCCATTCTACTCTTACAAACCCTAGGAACTACAAGTAAGCCTGCAGTCTGAGAGCGAAGCGCTCTATTGGGGTGATATGGTACTATGAGGTCCCTAAGATGAGATGGGACCTGATTATTCAAAACCTTATAAGTAAGAAGAAGAATTTTAAATTCTATTCTAGAATTAACAGGAAGCCAATGAAGAGAGGCCAATATGGGTGAGATATGCTCTCTCCTTCTAGTCCCCGTTAGTACTCTAGCTGCAGCATTTTGAATTAACTGGAGGCTTTTTAGGGAACTTTTAGGACAACCTGATAATAATAAATTACAATAGTCCAGCCTAGAGGAAATAAATGCATGAATTAGTTTTTCAGCATCACTCTGAGACAAGACCTTTCTGATTTTAGAGATATTGCGTAAATGCAAAAAAGCAGTCCTACATATTTGTTTAATATGCGCTTTGAATGACATATCCTGATCAAAAATGACTCCAAGATTTCTCACAGTATTACTAGAGGTCAGGGTAATGCCATCCAGAGTAAGGATCTGGTTAGACACCATGTTTCTAAGATTTGTGGGGCCAAGTACAATAACTTCAGTTTTATCTGAGTTTAAAAGCAGGAAATTAGAGGTCATCCATGTCTTTATGTCTGTAAGACAATCCTGCAGTTTAGCTAATTGGTGTGTGTCCTCTGGCTTCATGGATAGATAAAGCTGGGTATCATCTGCGTAACAATGAAAATTTAAGCAATACCGTCTAATAATACTGCCTAAGGGAAGCATGTATAAAGTGAATAAAATTGGTCCTAGCACAGAACCTTGTGGAACTCCATAATTAACTTTAGTCTGTGAAGAAGATTCCCCATTTACATGAACAAATTGTAATCTATTAGACAAATATGATTCAAACCACCGCAGCGCAGTGCCTTTAATACCTATGGCATGCTCTAATCTCTGTAATAAAATTTTATGGTCAACAGTATCAAAAGCAGCACTGAGGTCTAACAGAACAAGCACAGAGATGAGTCCACTGTCTGAGGCCATAAGAAGATCATTTGTAACCTTCACTAATGCTGTTTCTGTACTATGATGAATTCTAAAACCTGACTGAAACTCTTCAAATAGACCATTCCTCTGCAGATGATCAGTTAGCTGTTTTACAACTACCCTTTCAAGAATTTTTGAGAGAAAAGGAAGGTTGGAGATTGGCCTATAATTAGCTAAGATAGCTGGGTCAAGTGATGAACCAGTCTTTGCAGCTCGCTACCAGCCTGTGATGTCACCATGCTAACCTCCATGAAATGTCTTGCAAATAAGTTCTGAGGTGTTTTTAGGTTCCAAAAATGGTGTTTTCAGTTTTAAAAGTGTTTATTTCTCGCTAGCCTTTACGTAACATATGAGAAACATGCATATAATTACACACAAAAAAGTGTTTTTAGAGAGACCAGCCACTGACATCATGGTGGAGCTCTACTCTGATTGGCTGTCACCCCCACCACTTGTCCAAGGTCTGTGTCCCAAGAATGTTCCCTGTGAATTTGAAGATTGTGGCAGTAATAGGGCCTGACGAGACAGACGAGCAGATGGATGAATGGATACAAAGTCTTTGCATTACTTGATGGGCATATCTGATGGACTCAGGCAATGATAATAATAATACTGATGACAATAAATGAGATCTCGTGGGAATTCAGTGGGAGGTTGAGCCTGAAACAGGAAGTGCCAAATTTTGAGCCCACAGTAAAACAGGAAATGTGCAAATGGGTGCAGCTGGGTTGCACTGGACTCCCCTGAAATCTGATTGAACATCACATGTGCCACCCAGATGATTGACATGTCACAGCACCACACGTGTGGTTGAAAAGAGCCACTCTGAAATTGGTGACACATATTGACTGCTAGGTCCCTCCTGTACAGCAGCTGGTGCTGTGTCTCACAAAAGAGTTCTGATCCACCTTAGTAAAAGAAGAAAAATGTTTGAGCAGAATTTGAATCTGAACATGTCATCTGAACCTTAGACTCCTAGTTATATTGGTGAGTAAACAGCCGTTTTCTAATTTCTAAAAGTATGTTCCTCAAACTCAAACTGATAGCAAATCTCTTCAACTTGGTATAAATTTAATTAAAAATATAAAATATAGCTTCAGTACAGTGTGGTGTAGAAGAGGTTTTTCTTAAAAAAAAGTCCTGAAAGCTAATTTGGCCATATTGTACAGCCCGAGATTTTTCAGCTGTACTAGCTGAAAAATCTGAATATGAATTTACATCTACATTAAAAAAAATGGTTAAGGTGGCAGGGGGCTGAGAGGGGTGTAGTTGGGGGGGGGGGGGGGTTGGGGCGCAAAGCCCCAGAAGCTGAAGATTTTTAGCTCTGCTAATGCTCCCCAGAATCATTTACTGAAAATATAGTCTGAAGGACCTAAATGACATAAGATCCCGAAGAGCTTCGCTCATTCATGTCCATGACATATACAAATTAATAGTGTGTATATGATAAGAACCTAAACAACTTATATACTGTATACATTAAGACAGTAAATTAACATTAGAAAATGATGTAATTAAAAGGAAATAAAAGGGTTGAGTTCTTCTGCTAAAAACTGTTGAGGTCTGGATTCACACTGTCATGGTTTGGCCCTGTTCAAGGCTTTGATTCCTTCTTTCTTTACATCCCCTTCGGCTCCTGCTTTGTTTTATTAGTGGATTATTTTCATCATGTGTTTATTCTGTGTTCCATTTTGCTTTATTACTTGGTCTCTTTGTCACTTTGTATTTCTTTGTCATGATTCAGTTCCATTCTAGTGTTGTCTTGCCAGTTTATTTTCATAATGAGTTTATCACATTTATTGTATATGCTAGTCACATGTTTTTGTTTTTTTTACTTTGGTGCCATGAATAACAAATGGAACATAATCTGATGAGCAGTTATCAGTTATCTTGTATTATTTATTGCATTATTCTGTATTCTCTGAGTTTTGGTTATTTGCAGTTCAATCCATAATCGTTGTGCCTTCATCAGTTGTTGTATTCTCTTGTCTGCCGGTATGTTTCACCATAGTTTGGTTTAATTCAAAGGTCCTTGTTTTTTCTCTCTTTAGACTTGCCACCGTATTTCTTAGTTCTGCCCCTTTTGGTTTCACTCACGCATTATTGTTTGTCTAGCACACGTCAGGTTATTCAGTTAGTTTTTCTGTCACCTACTTATCTTGCTTAGCACCAGCTTGTTTTGCCCTCCTGCCTTTCTTCCCTCTTCTTTGTTCACTAAACCGCACCTCCTTCCACACACCTGCACCACATCAACCTGATTAGTTTGCTCCTCTTTAAAACCCTCACAGTTCCACAGCTCACAGCCTGATTGTTAACTTTGTACACTTTCTCGCCTCACGTTCTTGTCCAGTTTGCTCTTGTGTGTTTTGACCTTGCTTTTGTGCTCCGATCTCCGCCTTGCCGTATCCTGAACTCTGCTTGTATTTTGACTCTGCCTTTGCTTTGCCTGCTATATTCCTCAACGCCGTGTGAACGACCCCGGCCTGGTTTATGGACCACGTCCCAGCCTATACCATGTCTAATACCTCCGCTTCCATGTCTGACTACCAGTGTACCGTACCTAATGCCTGGTTTCAAGATAAAGCCAATTATTCATCTAAACCAGGGGTGGGCAACCTGTTCCAGAAAGAGCCAAGAGGGTGCAGGTTTTCTTTGCAGCCACTGACTCCACCAGGTGATTTCACTGATTAACTGATTCCATCTGCTCAAAGTGATATTAATCAACTTGAAGGGGTCCTGCAGTATTCGGGGGCATGGTTTATTACCATTTTTTCCTCTTTTTGCTATCTTGTTAACTTTTCTGGCTTTATTCACTCCCTGCATCATTTTTTCCTTACTTCTATTACTCCACTTAGTTCTTATAGAGTTTCTGGTTGTTGGTTTCTTTATTCCCTATTTCAGCACTTTCGTCACCAGTTTTCTGTTTGTCTTTTTTTTTGTTTTCACTACCGTAAGCTTCATTTTGGGATCTGATGTTCTACTTTCATCCAGTTTTTGGCTGCAATTTCAGTTATTAGTCTTTCTTTTCTGTTGCCTCCTTTGTTTCATTGGGGTTTTGTTGATTTGTGTTTGGCTTAACCTGTCTCCCTACTCTGTGCTGTCCCGTCTGCATCAGTCCCTCATGGCTTTCCATCTTCCTGTGTCTCGTTCCAGTCGCTGCCAGCTCAATAAGGCCGTTGATTGTCAGTTCCTTGTTCCGAGCTCAGAGCTTGCTCCCCGTCTGGTCTCTGTCTCTGCCACAGTTCCCAGCTGTTCGTTGGTGACACCTCCTGGTGACTCCTTGGGCTCTAAGCAGCATGGCCACCACCTTCCGTCTTTCCCTGTCTACCGGCATAGGCCTCCAGACCGACCCCCTGGTTATGTGTGGACTATCGGACGGCCATACAGTTCCCCACTTGGTTTTCCCGGTGTGTTAGGCGCTGCCCTCCTGCCGTTCCCCCATCCCCCCACCCATGGTCAGCTTGTGTGCTGGGTTTTCTGGGGACCACCAGTGTCGGTCCCTTGGGGTGGGGGTACTGTCATGGTTTGGCCCTATTCAAGGCTTTGATTCCTTCTTTCTTTACATCCCCTTTGCCTCCTGCTTTGTTTTATTAGTGGATTATTTTCATCATGTGTATATTCTGTGTTCCATTTTGCTTTATTACTTGGTCTCTTTGTTACTTTGTATTTCTTTGTCATGATTCAGTTCCATTCTAGTGTTGTCTTGCCAGTTTATTTTCATAATGAGTTTATCACATTTATTGTATATGCTAGTCACATGTTATTTTTTTTAACTTTGGTGCCATGAATAACAAATGGAACATAATCTGATGAGCAGTTATCAGTTATCTTGTATTATTTATTGCATTATTCTGTATTCTCTGCATTTTGGTTATTTGCAGTTAAATCCATAATCGTTGTGCCTTCATCAGTTGTTGTATTCTCTTGTCTGCCAGTATCTGTTTCACCCTAGTTTGGTTTAATTCAAAGGTCCTTGTTTTTTCTCTCTTTAGACTTGCCACCGTATTTCTTAGTTCTGCCCCTTTTGGTTTCACTCACGCATTATTGTTTGTCTAGCACACGTCAGGTTATTCAGTTAGTTTTTTTGTCACCTACTTATCTTGCTTAGCACCGGCTTGTTTTGCCCTCCCGCACTTTCTTGTCTTTCTTCCCTCTTCTTTGTTCACTAAACCGCACCTCCTTCCACACACCTGCGCCACATCAACCTGATTAGTTTGCTCCTCTTTAAAACCCTCACAGTTCCACAGCTCACGGCCTGATTGTTGACTTTGTACACTTTCTCGCCTCACGTTCTTGTCCAGTTTGCTCTTGTGTGTTTTGACCTTGCTTTTGTGCTCCGATCTCCGCCTTGCCGTATCCTGAACTCTGCTTGTATTTTGACTCTGCCTTTGCTTTGCCTGCTATATTCCTCGACGCCGTGTGAATGACCCCGGCCTGGTTTATGGACCACGTCCCAGCCTATACCATGTCTGATACCTCTGGTTCCATGTCTGACTACCAGTGTACCGTACCTAATGCCTGGTTTCAAGATAAAGCCAATTATTCATCTAAACCAACCATGCCTGTGAGTCTGCATTGGTCTCCTACTACTTCTTGCATCAAACCAGCACCCGCCCTGACACACACGCCATTCCACTTCATTATAAGGGACTATGGATCGGGACTATGGATTGGGACTATGTACTGCACTTTGAGATGACTCCAGTTGTGAATGGGATAAAACTGAATTTTTCACCTAGATTAAAACAAATTAAAGCAGTCTTACAGTGCTCTCTGTCCTGGGCAAAGTTCTCAACAAGATACTGTGCAACTGTGTTGCTGATCTGTCACTGGAGCACCAGCAATGTATTCTTCTGTTTAGACTGGACTCAAGTTTGGGACATCTTGAGAAATTTTAGGATCCACCTTCATGACCTTAAACTGTTACTGTGGCTGTCAGGATTGGAGACCAGGATCTCTGGCGGCTTCTGTGTGAATGAAGTCTGCCAGGGATGTGTACTGGCCCCTACTCAGTTCAGTCCTAACCAGGACTGGATGCTGGATAAGGTCTTAGAGTCCAGAGGCCTTGGTACTTCGGTAAATAAGAAAAAAACTCACTAAGACTTTGTAGACAACACTGTGGTCTTCTCAAGTTACATCACTTAAGAAGCTGAGTGAGGAGTCGGAGTGACGAGGTTTTACAATTATCCTGGATCAAGACTATGCTCCAGGCTTTCATCAATTCTCTGTTTCTGCACTCAGAAACATGGCTGCATATGGTTTAAGTGCTGAATCTGTTGACTGAGATCAGCTTAAATTGGTAACGACACCAAGGCTCTAAAATTCATTGATTGGTTGGTTGGTTTTTACGTTCTGCTCAAAGCAGTGGTAATCAGTGAATTCATGTCCTCTCTGCCTGCCGTTGGCATTTGCTCCCTTTAGGCTACATGTGGATATTTGTATTGAACAGTCGGTTTGTGTGTGATTTTGGTCATTCTGCATGTCATCAGTGACTGTGCAGATCAGAATGTGGCGATGTGTGCGTGCGCCCATGAACGTGGCAGAGAGCCGTCGTGACACACAAGCCCTTATCTCATAGTGCACTCATAAAAATTCCAAGCTCCCCCACAGTACCTGAAGAAAACAAATCTCTGAAGCCGCCACTGCACCACAGATAGATATCAGGGCATGGAAGAGTCCACTGAATTTTGGAGGTGATCCAGATCCAGATTGGCAGACGTCAGAAATCTGTGATTGCTCTTGTTTTTTTGTGTGTGTGTGTGTGTGTGTGTGTGCTGTCCAAACTTTTTCTGATTTGAACATTTTGATATCCAGATTGTTGAACAGGAAAACAGAAACCTTTGTGTTCTCAAACAGAATGTCATTCCTGAATGATATATGATTGAAGTGTGTTTGGGGTTCACCCTTTCAAAGCCTGCTCGCCAAACCAGTCACCTCTGGAAAGAGTCTTCACCATCATCTGCTCCTCACTGGCTGAGGCCTGCTGAGTGACGCTCACCTGTGGGGATCACACATTACAACTCTGAGTGACTCATTAGTGACACATGCTCGCTCTAAACCTGAAGGACTGGAGACGGAGGAGAAGGGGAACGTTGGGGGACCCTAAACGCATGTGAACTGCATGTTTGGGGCAGTGTGGATGCAACTCCTCACAATCACTCATGGCTTGTGACACTGCACATCTACCATATTGTGCAAGTAGATAGGTTTGCATGTCAAAATCTAACCCCACGTGACACCTGGGTCAGGCTCCTATCTCACTGGGCACAGCTGTTGGAGACCATTTGGAGACGCGAATCAGTGACTAAACATCGAAACAGCAACAATGTCGTAGTTGATATTTCACTGAAGTGGCAACTTGCAGCTGACACGATGACACATTTACACACAAAGTGTTCATTTATACACACACACACACACATATATATATATATATATATATATATATATGACTAAGATGAGACGATGACGAGATGGCACCAATGTTCTAAAAACACTGACTAAAACTCTGTAAATGTGCGTTATCGTTAATGAATAACAACGAGACGGAAATGTTTTGCAAGAAATAAAAAAATAAACAAAGTCCCTCCTCGTTTTCTGTTGTGTGTGGGCCGCCAGAAGAGGAGGTACTGCTGGCCCACCACCAGAGGGCGTCCTGCCTGAAGTGCGGGCTTCAGGCACGAGAGGGCGCTGCCGCCATGGACACAGCCGGGGGTGACAGCTGTCACTCATTACCTCTTGACAGCTGTCACCCATCTACTCAACGTCCTCTCACTCCATAAAGACCAGACGTCATCTCCACCTCGTTGCCGAGATATCATACTTCATTGGAGGTAATATCCTCAGCCATTTGTGATTGCAATATTTGTATATTGTGAGTGTTTGCAGGAGTACTGGTACCTCTGTCGGTGAAAGCTGAGAGAGCGTTGAAGGCACTCTTTTCCCCTGAGGAATCTACAGTACTCTGCAGTTATTGAGTGAGAGGTGGAGGTGGCATTCCCACCACTGTTGTTACTGGGTGTACACACACCCACACTTGACTGTCTTTGTTCTCGCCAGCAGTACCAGATCCGACAGTCGGGGACGGTGATCACCTGGGAATTCGGGACTTGGCGGCTCCAGTATTCACCAGGTTCTGTGGCGGCGGAAATCGTGTGGTTCCGGCTCTTCTCAGGACAGACGTCTTCTATCCTCGAGCCTGCCCACACGTCATCTTTGTGGATTGACTGTAATTATATTCTGAGATTATCTGTATGTTCGTTGTGCACATTTCACAACATTAAATTGTTACCTTTTGGCTCATCTATTGGCCGTTCATTTGCGCCCCCTGTTGTGGGTCCGTGTCACTACACTTTCACAACAGTTTTCGTCTACTACACAAGAAGAAACGCAACATCCAGTCCAGCTGTGTTTGTGCCAGCAGTTCTTCTACTGTACTCTGGGTTATTGTTGTGTGTGGGCCACCAGAAGAGGAGGTACTGCTGGCCCACCACCAGTGGGCGCTCTGCCTGAAGTGCGGGCTTCAGGCAGGAGAGGGCGCTGCCGCCATGGACACAGCCGGGGGTGACAGCTGTCGCTCATTACCTCTTGACAGCTGTCACCCATCTACTCAACATCATCTCACTCCATAAAGACCAGACGTCATCTCCACCTCGTTGCTGAGATATCATACTTCATTGGAGGTAATATCCTCAGCCTTTTGTAAATCTGTTTATTGTGAGTGTTTGCAGGAGAACCGGTCGTTTTTGAGGAGGCTGTGCAAGACGGCGCGCCTTTTCAGCTGAGACTGCTGCAACGCGCTGAGTGTGAGGTGGAGGTGGCATTCCCACCGTTATTGTTACTGGGTGTACACACACCCACACTTGACTGTCTTTGTTCTTCGCCAGCAGTACCAGATCCGACAGTCGGGGACGGTGATCACCTGGGAATTCGGGACTTGGCGGCTCCAGTATTCACCAGGTTCTGGGGCGGCGGAAATCGTGTGGTTCCGGCTCTCCTCAGGACAGACGTCTTCTATCCTCGAGCCTGCCCACACGTCACCTTTGTGTATTGACTGTTGTGATATTCTGAGATTGTCTGTATGTTCGTTGTGCACATTCACAACATTAAATTGTTATATTTTGACTCATCTATTGACCGTTCATTTGCGCCCCCTGTTGTGGGTCCATGTCACTACACTCTCCCAACAGTTATGTTATGTAACCTCTCACTCTCACCAGTTTTAGTTTAACATATTATGGCTATGATACAGGGTTCTCACCAGTATTATATTGTTATAACAGCGGTAACGGACCGTTACACTGCATTCAGCGTAATGGTCCGTTAGGTGTATCATGATAGATTGGCATCCTGTCCAGGATGTACCCCGCCTATCGCTCTATGACCGCCAGAATAGGCTCCAGCCCCCCGTGACCCTTAATTGGAGTTAATGGGAATAGACAATGAAAAAGTGTGTCTCCTCCTGGTGTCTGTGTTTGCACAGTCATCTGCCCTCACTCTGTTTGCACACCTACACATTATTGAATAATCACACACCTGTTCTCTCTGTTCAATTTCTGCTATTATTTTCTTCCTTACACCTGATTATGATTCCTGAGCTTTTATTCTCTCGTCATTGGTGGTTGTCACCTGTCCTTCGCTGATGATGAAGAATGTGTCTCCAGTGGCTCCTTGACGAATAAGGAAATCACCATCACTATAATGAGTCTGAAGGAGAGGCGGGAAATGTTTCTGTCAATCCCATGAACATCACGTCTCAGATTAGCAAACACAGTGTTTTGATGACATATATGTCAGATAGAACTAATGAGTGCATCTTGGCATGGAGCTGTGTGGTCAACTGCCTTTTGGACAACATATCTGAGTGCTTGTGGTCAAAACTACTGCAAACCTCACCTCCTCCAGAACATCCGCCAGTTTACTGAGAATGTCTTCAGGTAGCACCAGCAGAGACGGAACTCTGAGAAGGAGTTAAAGGTCAGCCGTGTTGTTCCAGGGTGTGAGACAGTGTGCATGTTTGTTTGTGTACCTGCGCAGGAAGTCTGTGTACTGGGAATGTTTGATGACACCAGTCCTCATCATTATGGTCTGGAACACATGTCGATCAATTGCCCACAGTCTGATGGCGGTCAGAGCTAAACAGGACGGGGACAGACAGAGCCAGAGGGTCACATCAGGCTTTGTGTTGCCACTTTTGGATCATTGGCTCCTTGGCTGTGCAGAGTTATGTTCTTTCTTTGTCGTATGACTGTACTGCATCCAATCAGCTCAAACAGCTCAATACACATTCATGAAGTGACATTTGTGGTGATTAATATTCAAGTTGCATTTGTGTCATAGAAGCAAAATGTTTGAAAGTTTTGAAAATCTCAATAAAGGAAGAGATTTTCTTTTTTCTGGTTCTTATTTTGGAGACTATTGATTTCCTACTCTGACCTGCCAGGAGACTGTAACCATTTTGAAGAACAAAGCAAACACACACACAAAAACACAC